>NW_027209878.1:0-3586 GCF_027789765.1 Dendropsophus ebraccatus | reverse complement strand
TGGGCAGGGCCGGACTGGGACTTAAAATCAGCCCTGGCACTCAAACCTCAGCAGCCCACATACCATATCCTTCCTTATAAATTAGAGATAGCATTGTACTATACATGCTGTAGCGAATTCTAATCACTACTCACTACTTCCTTAAATATTGAACCCTACCATCAACACATAAAAAAGAAAAAATCTTTTGTGCATATTTATGTATTTCAGCAGCACCAAATCCGCAATAGATTAGGTATTACGGGAATCTGTGAGGTCCATACTAGGTACAGAGCTGTAGAAAGGTGCGGGGGAGATACAGTATCAGTGACAGGACTTTTAGTCCAGTGTAAACTTTAATAATCATCCTTTTTCTTTACCAGCTGAAGTGTCACAGAGGAGGAGCCTTCCTGCTCTGACTGATTTACATTACATGGCGGTGCTGCGGCTGTCACTGTGACACTTCAGTGGTAATAAAAAGGATGATTATAAAAGGAGTGGCTTATAGTGCAATTACATCCAGTGACTTACAGGAGGCGTCTTCTCTGCATGAATTGCAAGTGACGTTTTTGCTAAAGTTGTTCTCTTTTTTCTTGCTCGCCTATCATGAAGACTTCTCCGGCCGTGACTCCCTCTGTAGGATCTACCAGACAAACATTTTAGGATCCTTGTTCCAGCATCATACCCAAGTGTATTGCTTCACAAAGTAACCTTTGCCAAAGTGTCTGGGGCCTCCCTAACAAAAGGGCCAATGCCCCACTCACCACCCTGGACGTGACCCTATTATTAAAAAATTTGTGTTGTTAATACCCAATAATAAATAAATTTAACATGAAGATGAAGGTGACACTATTAAAAATACACTCCAGGTCACCAATATATGAAGTGTATGGATATGGCGGCCCACACAGGCCCTGCCTATACTGTAGTAGCTGCAGACTACTACCATAGAACAATACTGATGACCGGATGATATATTAAAAGCTGCATAGCCCTCAACTAGTGTCACTTTGCAAAGAGGCAGCTTATTTCCAGGGAAGTGAATGGAGCTGAGTTCTAATACAATAACACACACAACCTGAGGACAGGGTGGCGCTGTTTTGGAAGAAAACAACCATGTTTTTCTAATTCTGGATTATCCTTTTAAATTCTGTAGTGATGATTATGACCATAAAGTCATACATGTGTGCGCAAACAGCCATTTTAATATCAAGTTTAATTGAACATAATAAACTGTTATGGACCTTTTAGGACTTTATGAGCAGCTACTGTATGGTCGCATTCACACGTTCCGTGTTCTGTGCAGAACACGGACGTGAAATGCCTGTAACGGACTCCCCCCCGCCCGGACAGCATCTGTGATAAGATGCTGGGAGCGGGGGAACTGTACAGATATGCTGTAATGAAGCAGCCGTGCGGCTTTGTCATTACAGTGCGGCGCATATCTGTACAGTTCCCCCGCTCCAGCATCTTATCACAGATGCTGTCCGGGCGGGGGAGAGTCCGTTACAGGCATTCCACATTCATGTCCGTGCAGAACACGGAACGTGTGAATGCGGCTTATGGCTCAAAAAAGTGTGTGGTGAACATAGCCTGACAGACAAAAGTCCAGCACCTCGTTCTGGTGTATTAGAATTCACAGCTTCATACAGATCCATAATGTAAGACACCTTGTTACCAACAACTGCATCATGTGATGGTGATGGCGTCTTGTATCAGGGAGTTACAATAAAGATGTGAATATAATTACATAGGAAGAAAGTGCTGGACTTTTGTCTATGGAATCTACATATATTTACAGTCACATTTAAAGGGTAGTGCGGCGGTAAACAATTATTCACAGAATAACACACATTACAAAGTTATACAACTTTGTAATGTATGTTATGTCTGTGAATGGCCATTTTCCGTGTCCCACCACCCCCACCGTGTACCCGGAAGTGTGGTGCGCTATACATACCTGTCACGTGCCGACTCGTCTCCGATCTTCAGTCAGCGATGTCGTCTTCGGACGGCCGGGCCGAATCCCTCCGACCGTCCTGAGTGCCGGCACCCTCTTCAGTGTCACCAGATGCTCAGCCGCGATTGGCTGAGCATAACTGTGCTCAGCCAATCGCGGCTGAGCATCTGATGACTGAAGATCGGAGACGAGTCGGCACGTGACAGGTATGTATAGCGCACCACACTTCCGGGTACACAGGTGGGGGTGGTGGGACACGGGGAAGGGGGCCATTCACAGACATAACATACATTACAAAGTTGTATAACTTTGTAATGTGTGTTATTCTGTGAATAATTGTTTACCGCCGCACTACCCCTTTAACTACAGATTATTACAGATTATTCCAGTGGTGTAAACACCCAGCACACACTGTGCATACATACATATATATATATACATACGTACTTACACATGTAGCCGGCATTAAACAGATTGTGCTGACGCTACAGTTCAGGTATGGTCACATGTCAGCGCAATGTGTCTAACACTGGCAGCATACACTTTCGTAGCGCTGTGTACTGCCGATACCCTGGGATGGGCACACTACAACCAACCCATGGCATCCCTGTCACACAATGGAGACTATAAACTAGGACAGCATCTCCTTCATACAAAAAATGTGTTTTCATATTCTGCCATATTGCATATACAAAAAATATGTAATACTGTATGTGCAATATGTCAGAATAAGAAGGCACAATTTTATTATACACATGCATATCATATATGAGAACATTCTGTACAAACATAAAATTATATACACATATGCCTACTGCACATACATGCATACAATATATCATAAGCATACACAGAAGCATGTATACACTATAAACTGTACATACAAATACACAAACACACTATACATATATTGATACATCATAACATACTACAGAGGCATGTATACACTATTCACACATCTACACACACACACACACAACACACTATATTTCATACATCATAAACATACTACAGAGGCATGTATACACTATATACTGTACACATATACATACATCATAAACATACTAGAGGCATGCATACACTATATACTGTACACAACATATACATACATCATAAGCATACTAGAGCATGCATACACTATATACTGTACACACATATACATACATCATAACATACTAGAGGCATGCATACACTATATACTGTACACACATATAATGTGTACATTAACACACTTGAACACACTCCATATAGTAACACACTTACACATACACATACAACACTTAATTTCTCATCACTAAGCTCCTTAGTTCTCTGGTCCTGGCAGGTCCTCCTCCCTCACAGCCAGCATGTTCTCCCCATGCCCCTCCGACTGCAGAGCAGGAAGGAGATGATGAATACGTGAGGGGGAGGGAGACTGGTTGCCTCCTCACACAGCCCAGCAGGGGGCAGATGAAGGCGCCGGGCCCCCCTCTGACTGACCACCTCAGTCAGCAGCCTCTCAGTGCTGCAGCGTGGGGCAACTTCTTCTCCACTTCTCCTCCAGGAAGCTGATCCCCTGCAGGAAATGACGTCAGATGTGAGAGAGGAAAGTTGAAGCAGACGGCCTGTGCGGCACGGTAGAGCCCTAGAATGATCCTCTCCTTTGAG
>NW_027209877.1:0-3664 GCF_027789765.1 Dendropsophus ebraccatus | reverse complement strand
CGGAGAATGTGAAGACTCTCTGATGCTAGTACCCAGCAGCTATAAGGTGCTGGGACCAGTTTCCCATCCCATCAGGGAGGTGACTGTTCCTTTAAGCCATGGGTCTCCAACTGTCGCGGCCCTCCAGCTGTTGCAAAACTACTTTTCCCATCATACCTGGACAGTCAAATCCAAAGCTTTAGCTTCCAGGCATGATGGGAGTTGTGGTTTCGCAACAGCTGGAGGGCCGCAGTTTGGAGACCCATGGCTTTAAGCAATAGGTCAATTTATTTCCCATCTTGCATGTAACTATAGCCTTGTTTCATCTTTTATCTTCATTGATTATGTTTTATATGAAGATCAAGGTTACACATACTGTAATCTCCTACGAACTACAAGTGTGGAAGTCTTACTCCACCTTATTTACCCCTTTTTAAGACAAGATATCTTTATCTCTCGTTATGAAAATCCAACTTTAGGTTATGAAGTCAGATAAGAAATTAATATTTTCACCACACTGTATTTCTATGATAAAGTTGTTAAAACATCAGCTTATTTTCTCCTCATTTTTGCATGCACAGTAGGTAACAAGATTATACCTTTATAAGACAAGTTTGCATGACAAGTGGAGGAGGTGCCAAAAAGAACATTCAAACTGTTGCTTTGGTCTAAAACTTTTTATGTCTAGTGATCCATAAAGTTTTTTTTTCATCTATGTAAGTGTGTTTTGTTAGCTACAATAAGACTGTACACTTTACAAACAGTAAAAAAAAAATCTTTTAGGCGCAAGAAATATTGCCAAGCAGGGCCGTAGCTAGGGGGGGGCAAGGGGGGCAGCTGCCCTGGGCGCCGAGAGCCAGGGGGGGTGGCTATCACAGGGAGGCAGAGAGAAGGATGACAGTGGATGAGGCAGCCTGGAGGAGCGTCTTGGCCCTCTGTCAGTGTGGTAAGGCAGGGGACGATTTTAACTTCATGAAAAGAGGTAGTTCCATACTGTACTGTCTCCTGGCTGCTAATTAGCTATAATTTGCGCAAAATCGCTGAGAGTTTTTACCAGGCGATTTTGCGCAAATCAGGGCTAAACAGCAGCCAGGAAACAGTACAGTAATGGTGAAGGACCTTGACATGTGACTATGATGTCACACGCAGGTCCTGTATGTACACTGCACTATGGAGGAGGAGGAAGAAAGAAGATACAACGTTTGGGAAGGGGAGGACACTCAGGGTGTCATAGTCTGGGGAGGGGGACAGGGGGGTACAGGGTGACACAGTCTGGATGGGGGAGACACATAAGATAGTTGGGGTCCAGTGTCTATTTAGGGTCTGGTCTGGTTGTACATTATTCCATACTTAACCCCTTAATAACTGCCGCTCTCCAAATATATATCACATTTATATAAACCTTACCTACTGTCTGCAGGGTAGGGAACCCTGCTCTCGAGCTGTTGCAGAACTACAACTCCATCATGTCTGGACAGCCAAAGTTTAACCTTGACTGTCTATGTATGATGGGAGTTGTAGTTTTGCAACAGCTGGAGACCCAAGGTTCCCTACACCGATCTATAAAGCACCTGTACCTGTCATTTTTCTCATTATTTCTATTTGAATTTTGATGATGGAAAACCTTACTGGAGGTGACGGAATACCTTACTGGAGTGACAGAATACTTTACTGGAGGTGACGGAACACCTTACTGGAGTGACGGAATACTTACTGAGGTGACGGAATACCTTACTGGAGGTGCCGGAATACCTTACTGGAGGTGACGGAATACTTTACTGGAGGTGACGGAATACCTTACTGGAGGTGACAGTATACCTTACTGGAGGTGATGGAAAACCTTACTGGAGGTGACAGTATACCTTACTGGAGGTGACGGAATACCTTACTGGAGGTGATGAAATACCTTACTGGAGGTGACGGAATACATTACTGGAGGTAACAGAATATCTTAATGGAGGTGACAGAATACCTTACTGGACGTATTGCTGCTGCTGTTGTCTCCGCTGAGTGGAGTTGATGGAACCTGGGGAAATCCTAGGTTCTATAGAACTCGATCATTCATGAATCTGCCGCATTCGATTGCTGATGCGTTCCAGGTCCGTGGGAAGAAGGAGAGCTGCCGGGGTACCTCAACGCCTGAAATTCCGGGATTCATCCTTAGGTAATAGTTCTCGGGTACTCTCCTTCTTTCCCACGGACGCGGGAAGACATCAGCATCTTAATGCGGCAGGTTTTGTGAATGTTTGAGTTGTATAGAACCCAGGATTTCCCTAAGTTCAATCAACTTCTACTGCTGAGAGCGTACCTGTGCATTATGAGATGGCACCATAGAATCAACATTACACTGGTGTCACACTGGAGATAGATCATGAAGCTTCTCCTCCTAATTCACAGGTACAGACAGCAGGGAGCGGAGACAACTGCGGCCTCCTCAGGTAGCAGACAGCAGGGAGCGGAGACAGCAGCGCCTGCTCAGGTACAGCCAGAGCAGGGAGCTGAGACAGCAGCGCCTCCTCAGGTACAGAAAGCAGGGAGGCGGAGACAAGCAGCGCCTCCTCAGGTAGTACATACAGCAGGGAGGGGAGACAGCAGCACCTCCTCAGGTACAGACAGCAGGGATCGGAGACAACAGCGCCTCCTGGTAGCAAGACAGCAGGTAGGGGAGAGCAACGGCGCGCTCGCGCAGGTACAGACAGCAGGGAGCGGAGACAAACGGCGCCTCCGTTAAGGTACTTAGGGACCAAATTTTAAATGGGAAATTCCAGGTGGGACAGTAAATATGACATTGTGTATCCCATATTGTGAACCGAATGACCGAATCGCTCATCTAAATCTATCGCCTCACCTAAACTTCATTAAAAAAAAAAAATATATATATATGCTACTAGGGCGCCTCTGTGCGTACTGCAATATGGGCGGGGGGGGTGGGGGGGCCCAATTGAATCTTTGCCCCGGGTGGCAGGAGAGCCTAGCTAAACCTCTGGCAAGCAAAGGCAAATAAATTTGCCAATGGGATAACAAATTAGCAGAACACAGTAGTCCTAAAAGCTAACCTGTATTTAAAGAGAACAATCACGGAAGTATTTTTTTTTTTTATCCTTAATTCTATTTTAAATTACTTTTTTATTAATATGTGTAAATAGAATTAATGATATTTTCTGTCCGCGTTTTTAATTATTCATGTCTCTTCTTGCACTGTCACGCGCCGGCTCTTTTCAAAAGAGCCGGCGCGTGACAGGAAGCTCCCGGCATGGCAGCCGCTGCAGGAAAGAGCTCCAGTGAGGCCTTGCCCGCCGCTCTGCTAAATACACAGTGATCTCGCGCTATACAGCGCGAGATCGTGTATATCTGTCCTAATAAACTATTAGTTTTCTCATGAGATACAGACTGCATTTGCAGTCTGTATCTTATACTTTACCTAATCCTAGCAGCCATGTTGCAGTGTAGTTAAGCCGGGCGCCATCTTGATGACTGAACGCACCGCTGGACACGCAGAATGACGTCATCAAGATGGCGCCCGTTCATTACTGCACCGCTACAAAGAGTAGTAAAGTTAAGATACAGACTAGCAGAGGCAGTCTGTATTTTTTCTTATAAGTAGACTTTATGGAGATACAGACTGCCTTTGCAGTCGTATCTTTTACTTTACCTACTCCTTTGTAGCGGTGCAGTAATGCTGGGT
>NW_027209876.1:0-3701 GCF_027789765.1 Dendropsophus ebraccatus | reverse complement strand
TTCTTTGCCTCAGTGATGATAGATAGATTTATTCCATAAAAAAAAAAGCAAAACAGCACAGCAAGTGCGGGTATGTGTAAAGTTTCTAAGGTTTCTCAGCTCCATCCTCAGGCATACCGAGGTGAGCAATACAACAACTTTAAATGCATGTGTGACAATCAAGAAAAAGATTCTGATAGGTTGAAAAACACGTCAATTAGGGATGGTCCAAACCAAGTTCGGTTCGTACGAACCCGAACTCTCGGTAATGATTCCCGCTGTCTGCCCGCTCCGTGCTGCGGGAGGACCGCCTGGAAAACTGGGATACAGCCATAGCCATAGGCTGTATCCCAGTTTTCCAGGCGGTCCTCCCGCTGTATCCACCCGCTCCACGGAGCGGGCAGACAGTGGGAATCTGATGCCAATAGTTCAGGTTCATACAAACCCGAACCTCGGAGGTTCGGACCATCCCTAACGTCAATCAATCCCGTGCCCAATTCAATCTATTATACTTCAGTTGAGTCCAAGTGTTAAGGCTCTGTTCAGACAGCAAATAGTGTCCTCTTTCCTCTTTGTGTCCATAATGAAAGTGTCCCTTTATTTGTAAGATGTGTCCATTCCTTTATATGTTAAGATCATGTTCAACATCACTTACAGTATAATGTATACAGAAAAAGTACGGGTCAGGGCACTGAGAGGTTAATCCTGGGATGCTGTTGAACTTCTGTGTATATTATAGGAATCCTGGTCATGGTTTACCAGCTAGCACCCTAAGCCGCTCTGTGGGCTGCTAAATTTGCTTCAATTGTGGTATTTTCCGGCGTATAAGTCGGGGGTCGTTTAATACGCCGGGTATGGTCTCCCTATAAGGTGGGGAAGTTCAAAAATGGCCCCATCCCTACCATATGGGGTGACCATTACAAAAAAAAACAGTTAACTCACCTAGGCCCATTCCTGGCCTCCGCGAGCCTCCTGTCCTGTTCTGGGCACAGGCAGTGTGGCGTACACTGACTGCGCCGGGATCCCCGAAGCTCTCCCGAGCCAAGAGAGCTTCAGAAGAAAGACAGAGGCTTCGGAAGTACTCGATGAGCTGCGGTCAGGCAGGGGTTAACATTTTCCGGCGTATAAGGGGAACCCCTGACAACCTTCTTGAAAGTCAGGGGTCGTATTATAGGCCCAGTCGCCTTATACGCCAGAAAATATGGTAGATGGATAGTTAGATTATAACACATATATAAACCTGTATCTAGATATCTACATTAAACCTATATAGAGCAGAGTGATGGTCAGTAACCTAGATAATGAGCTATCAACAATGGGAGGCAAAAAGGAAATCAGGAAAAGAAGACAAGTTTGTTAAATGTATTTTCAAAAATATTTAACATGATAAGCCTAACTATGATAAGTATAACACTTTTATCTGAGACTAAAATACTCTTTAGGGTACAAACACACACGGCATATACGCTGCGTATTTACTGCTGCGATACGCAGCAAATACACAGCAGATTAGATCTAAATAACTGAACACAGTATCAAATCTGCTGCGTATCTGCTGTGTGTGTTTGTACCCTTAAGGTGCCCTGAACTCTGAAAACTTCAATAGAAAAATAAATAAAAATACCTTTATTAATATATAAAAATATAAGAGGCAACTTTAGTAGAAATTTAAATGCAATTTGTCTGGAAAATTGGTCATTCGGGGTAGCCTTATTTCAACATCATTACCATAATATGTAAAAAGTCAGCAATGGTAAAGAATCATACTCCTCTTCCATTTGCTATAAAAGTCACTTCAAATTTCACTCAAAATTTAAAGTGGTTATCCCATGAATTCAAAGTATTATAGTAAAAGGATCTCACTTCTCTCTCTCTCCTCCTTACTATAATACTTTGAATTCATGGGATAACCACTTTAAATTTTGAGTGAAATTTGAAGTGACTTTTATAGCAAATGGAAGAGGAGTATGATTCTTTAACCATTGCTGACTTTTTTACATATTATGGTAAATGATGTGAAATAAGGCTACCCCGAATGACCAATTTTTCCAGACAAATTGCATTTAAATTTCTACTAAAGTTGCCTCTTATATTTTTATATATTAATAAAGGTATTTTTATTTATTTTTTCTATTGAAGTTTTCAGAGTTCAGGGCACCTTAAGGGTACAAACACACACAGCAGATACGCAGCAGATTTGATACTGTGTTCAGTTATTTAGATCTAATCTGCTGTGTATTTGCTGCGTATCGCAGCAGTAAATACGCAGCGTATATGCCGTGTGTGTTTGTACCCTAAAGAGTATTTTAGTCTCAGATAAAAGTGTTATACTTATCATAGTTAGGCTTATCATGTTAAATATTTTTGAAAATACATTTAACAAACTTGTCTTCTTTTCCTGATTTCCTTTTTGCCTCCCATTGTTGATAGCTCATTATCTAGGTTACTGACCATCACTCTGCTCTATATAGGTTTAATGTAGATATCTAGATACAGGTTTATATATGTGTTATAATCTAACTATCCATCTACCATATTTTCTGGCGTATAAGGCGACTGGGCCTATAATACGACCCCTGACTTTCAAGAAGGTTGTCAGGGGTTCCCCTTATACGCCGGAAAATGTTAACCCCTGCCTGACCGCAGCTCATCGAGTACTTCCGAAGCCTCTGTCTTTCTTCTGAAGCTCTCTTGGCTCGGGAGAGCTTCGGGGATCCCGGCGCAGTCAGTGTACGCCACACTGCCTGTGCCCAGAACAGGACAGGAGGCTCGCGGAGGCCAGGAATGGGCCTAGGTGAGTTAACTGTTTTTTTTTTTGTAATGGTCACCCCATATGGTAGGGATGGGGCCATTTTTGAACTTCCCCACCTTATAGGGAGACCATACCCGGCGTATTAAACGACCCCGACTTATACGCCGGAAAATACCACAATTGAAGCAAATTTAGCAGCCCACAGAGCGGCTTAGGGTGCTAGCTGGTAAACCATGACCAGGATTCCTATAATATACAACAGAAGTTCAACAGCATCCAGGATTAACCTCTCAGTGCCCTGACCCGTACTTTTTCTGTATACATTATACTGTAAGTGATGTGAACATGATCTTAACATATAAAGGAATGGACACATCTTACAAATAAAGGGACACTTTCATATGGACACAAAGAGGAAAGAGGACACTATTTGCTGTCTGAACAGAGCCTTAACACTTGGACTCAACTGAAGTATAATAGATTGAATTGGGCACGGGATTGATTGACGTTAGGGATGGTCCGAACCCTCCGAGGTTCGGGTTTGTATGAACCTGAACTATTGGCATCAGATTCCCACTGTCTGCCCGCTCCGTGGAGCGGGTGGATACAGCGGGAGGACCGCCTGGAAAACTGGGATACAGCCTATGGCTATGGCTGTATCCCAGTTTTCCAGGCGGTCCTCCCGCAGCACGGAGCGGGCAGACAGCGGGAATCATTACCGAGAGTTCGGGTTCGTACGAACCGAACTTGGTTTGGACCATCCCTAATTGACGTGTTTTTCAACCTATCAGAATCTTTTTCTTGATTGTCACACATGCATTTAAAGTTGTTGTATTGCTCACCTCGGTATGCCTGAGGATGGAGCTGAGAAACCTTAGAAACTTTACACATACCCGCACTTGCTGTGCTGTTTTGCTTTTTTTTTTTTATGGAATAAATCTATCTATCATCACTGAGGCAAAGAAGACCA
>NW_027209875.1:0-3730 GCF_027789765.1 Dendropsophus ebraccatus | reverse complement strand
AAAATACACTTAAACACATTGAAGGCAGAGGTAGATAGAATATAGGGAATGGCTGCTGGAGACTGGGTTATCTCCCCCACTTTCACCAGACAGAATACCAGAAAAAAAACACACACACACACACACACACACACACACACACACACACACACAATAGGATCAGCTGAGTCGCTGGTAGAGGATTGTAACTCTATCATAGAACCTCAATGACCTAGGATCCTATGCCTCAGCAGACATCTTTGCCAAGCCGTATCTGATGTTCAAGGCCACCTGACAAGTTACTGAGATTTTGACACCACCCACCCACCACTTCTGAGATGAGGAAATCACCATTACATGCTTCTACTTAAATACTTTGTGATATATAATCACTATATCAAATATCTTTTGTGTGTAGTGTATATATTTGTTGGATCTTTTAAAACAATGTATTACATGCAAATCTGATGTATAAATATCCATCATCACAATTAAAAGTGCAATAAAAATCAGAACAATTTTAAACTTGGACATAAGCATTAATGCTATTTGGGTCTAAGAAATAACCACTTTAAAGCATACAACTAGTTTGCAGTGACCACCTCTTAAAGGGAACCTGTCACCCCCGTGCGGGGTGACAGGCTCCCGACCCCCGTTAGAGCCCCATATACTTACCTAATCCCGCGGGTCCCGCTCTGGAGGTGGTCGGGTGATGAAGATCTCAGCCGCTGCAGCCGGCGCGCGCGCTGAGAGATGAGTCCAACACCATAGAGAATGACAGGAGAGTCCAGCGCTCCGTCATCTCTATGAGCGTCTGGACCCATCTCTCAGCGCGCGCGCCGGGCTGCAGCGGCTGAGATCTCCGTCACCCGACCACCTCCAGAAGCGGGACCCGGCGGGATTAGGTAAGTATATGGGGCTCTAACGGGGGTCGGGAGCCTGTCACACCGGCACGGGGGGTGACAGGTTCCCTTTAAAGGGGTAGTCCACCCCAAAAAATTTTTTCAAATCAACTGGTGCCATAAAGTGCCAGAGATTTGTAATTCACTTCTATTAAAAAATCTAAGTCTTCAGTACTTATTAGCTGCTGTATGTCCAGCAGGAAGTGGTGTTTTCTTCCTGTCTGACCCAGTGCTCTCTGTTGCCTCCTCTGTCCATGTCAGGAACTGTCCAAAGCAGGAGCAAATCCCATAGAAAACCCTCTGCTCTCCAGACTGGAAAAATACAACTTCCTGTTGGGCATACAGCAGCTGATAAGTACTGGAAGGCTTGAGATTTTAATAGAAGTAAATTACAAATCTCTGTCACTTCATGGCAGCAGTTGATTTGAAAGAAAAAATTTTGGGTGGACTACCCCTTTAAGGTACTGTTAACAGATGTGGGGCTCCAGCACAGAGACAGGGGAGTGAGGAAAGCAAGTACCCCACACCTGCCTGAGCTCCATATCAAACCTAGGTTACAGAGAAGGAAACCCTTTATTAAAAATATAGACTAGCAGCAGACTCGCATTGAGCCCTTGGGGGTATCACTTGTCTTCAAACTGTGGCAAAACGACGTAATATCCAATTATATAGGTTTTATTTTTCTAAAATGAAAACGCAATGAAAATGTGATTAAATTGTTTTACTGTGACTCCTAGTTCTTATCTCTCAATCTGGAGGGATGAGGGCTCATTTATGCACCACACTGTGTATATGTGACAATTGATCACTTATTTTAAGGGCTGTGATGGGACCAAAAATCAGCAATTTTGCACTCTGGCGTGTGTTTGTGCTTAGGCCATTTACCTGCAAAATCAGAAACACAATAACTTAACCCCTAAAGAACTAAACCAATTTTGTTTTGCATTTTTGCTTTTTCCACCTCATCTTTAAAAGGCCATAATGCTTGCATTTTTAAAAATGCAAGCATTATGGCCTTTTAAAGATGAGGTGGAAAAAGCAAAAATGCAAAAACAAAAATTGGTTTAGTTCTTTAGGGGTTAAGTATTGTGTTCTGATTTTGCAGGTAAATGGCCTAAGCACAAACACACGCCAGAGTGCAAAATTGCTGATTTTGGTCCCATCACAGCCCTTAAAAATAAGTGATCAAATTGTCACATATACACAAGTGTGGTGCATAAAATGAGCCCTCATCCCTCCAGATTGAGAGATAAGAACATAGGAGTCACAGTAGAACAATTTAATCACATTTCATTGCGTTTTCATTTTAGAAAAATAAAACCTATATAAATGGATATTACGTCAGTTTTGCCACAGTTTGAAGACAAGTGATACCCAAAGGGCTCAATGCAGAGTGCTGCTAGTCTATATTTTAATAAAGGGGTTTCCTCTCTGTAACCTAGGTTTGAATGGAGCTCAGGCAGGTGTGGGTACTGCTTTCCTCACTCCCTGTCTCTGTGCTGGAGCCCCACATCTGTTAACAGTACCTTAAAGGGGTAGTCCACCCAAAAATTTTTTCTTTCAAATCAACTGCTGCCATGAAGTGACAGAGATTTGTAATTTACTTTATTAAAAAATCTCAAGCCTCCAGTACTTATCAGCTGCTGTATGCCCAACAGGAAGTTGTATTATTTCCAGTCTGGAGAGCAGGAGGGGTTTTCTATGGGGATTTGCTCCTGCTTTGGACAGTTCCTGACATGGACAGAGGAGGCAACAGAGAGCACTGGGTCAGACAGGAAAAGAAAACACCACTTCTGCTGGACATACAGCAGCTAATAAGTACTGGAAGACTTAAGATTTTTAATAGAAGTGAATTACAAATCTCTGGCAATATGGCACCAGTGATTTGAAAGAAAATTTTTTGGGGGTGGATACCCCTTTAAAGGGAACCTGTCACCCCCCGTGCCGGGGTGACAGGCTCCGACCACCCGTTAGAGCCCCATATACTTACCTAATCCCGCCGGGTCCCGCTTTGGAGGTGGTCGGGTGACGGAGATCTCAGCCGCTGCAGCCGGCGCGCGCGCTGAGAGATGGGTCCAACGCTCATAGAGAATGACGGAGCGCTGGATCTCTGTCCTTCTCTATGGGTGTTGGACTCATCTCTCAGCGCGCGCGCCGGGCTGCAGCGGCTGAGATCTTCATCACCCGACCACCTCCAGAAGCGGGACCGGCGGGATTAGGTAAGTATATGGGGCTCTAACGGGGGTCGGGAGCCTGTCACCCGGCACGGGGGGTGACAGGTTCCCTTTAAGAGGTGGTCACTGCAAACATAGTTGTATGCTTTAAAGTGGTTATTTCTTAGACCCAAATAGCATAATGCTTATGTCAAAGTTAAAATTGTTCTGAATTTTATTGCACTTTTAATTGTGATGATGGATATTTATACATCAGATTTGCATGTAATACATTGTTTTAAAAAGATCCAACAAATATATACACTACACACAAAAAAGATATTTGATATAGTGATTATATATCACAAAAGTATTTAAGTAGAAGCATGTAATGGTGATTTCCTCATCTCAGAAGTGGGTGGGTGGGTGGGTCAAAATCTCAGTAACTTGTCAGGTGGCCTTGAACATCAGATACGGCTTGGCAAAGATGTCTGCTGAGGCATAGGATCCTAGGTCATTGAGGTTCTATGATAGAGTTACAATCCTCTACACAGCGACTCAGCTGATCCTATGGTGTGTGTGTGTGTGTGTGTGTGTGTGTGTGTTGTGTGTGTGTTTTTTTTCTGGTATTCTGGTCTGGTGAAAGTGGGGGAGATAACCCAGTCTCCAGCAGCATTCCCTATACTATCTACCTCT
>NW_027209874.1:0-3792 GCF_027789765.1 Dendropsophus ebraccatus | reverse complement strand
GGCCTTAACCTCTTAAGGACATAGGACGTACCGGTACGTACCTATGTCCTCACTTGCACTTCAAAGCGGGGCCGCGCGGCGGCCCCGCTTTGAAGTGCCGCGATCCCGGGGTGCCGCGAGTAGCCCGGGACCGCTGCTATTAGCGGGCACGGTCTGATCGCCGTGCCCGCTAATTAGCTAATCGGAGGCAGCTGTCAAAGTTGACAGCTGCCTCCGATTACCGGAGGCAACGTTTCCCTGGTGTCTAGTGGGGGAGATCGCTCCTCCGGGACCTTGTCCCGGAGGAGCGATCTCCGTTACTGATGCCGGCCGGGGACGCGTCCAAGATGGCGCCGTCCTCGGCTCGGCACTCGTTCGTTTCGGCTGCAGCAGCCGCAAGCAAACGAGTGCCGATCTCATGGATCTCTGCAGCATATCTATGCTGCAGAGATCTCAATGAGAGATCCAAGTGTATATACTAGAAGTCCCCCAGGGGGGCTTCTAGTATATGTGTAAAAAAAAAAAAAAAGTGTTGTTAATAGTAAAAAGCCCCCTCCCCTAATAAAAGTCTGAATCACCCCCCTTTTCCCAGGTTTTAAATAAAAGTAAACAAATAAATAAATAAATAAACATGTTTGGTATCGCCGCGTGCGTAATCGCCCGAACTATTAATTAATCACATTCCTGATCTCGTACGGTAAACGGCGTCAGCGCAAAAAAATCCCAAAGTGCAAAATTGCGCATTTTTGGTCGCATCAAATCCAGAAAAAATGTAATAAAAGCGATCAAAAAGTCGTATATGGCAATCAAGGTACCGATAGAAAGATCACATCATGGCGCAAAAAATGACACCTCGCACAGCCCCATAGACCAAAGGATAAAAGCGCTATAAGCCTGGGAATGGAGCGATTTTAAGGAACGTATATTGGTTAACAACGGTTTGAATTTTTTACAGGCCATCAGATACAATATAAGTTATACATGTTATATATCGTTTTAATCGTAACGACTTGAGGAACATGCATAACAAGTCAGTTTTACCCCAGGGCGAATGGCGTAAAAACACATTTCCCCCAAATAAAGAAATGCGTTTTTTTTTTTTCAATTTCACCACACTTTGAATTTTTTTCTGGTTTCGCAGTGTACTTTATGCAAAAATTCAGCCTGTAATTGCAAAGTACAATTAGTGACGCAAAAAATAAGGGGTCATGTGGGTTTCTAGGTGGAAAAATGCAAGTGCTATGACCTTTTAAACACAAGGAGGAAAAACCGAAAACGTAAAAACGAAATGGGCATGTCTTAAAAGGTGTTAAGGAGCGGACTTAGGTTCAAAGTTTTAAAGTACTATAGTACTGTCCCTTTAAGAGCAGCGTAAGTAATTGTCCTTTAAAAAGAGACTATGTGCCATCCTTTTGAAGACCAGCTTAAGTACTGACCAGTTTAAGTAGACGGAGTCTGTGCGCAAAGCGTTTCGGCTGTATTAATCGATAAACATGGATGGAAGAAGAAGAAGACGGATACAATATAGTGCTTTTAAAAGCACTTTATGACATCATTAATAGCATATTGGTTGACATTCCATTTCCGAGATCACTGGTAACACTATTGACAACAATTATAACTTTATCGACAACGTCACCGTTGACATCATGATGACATCATCGATGACATCACTGATGACATCAGAGATGACATCACTGCATGACATCATCGATGACATGACTGCTGACATCATCGATGTACATCATCGATGACATCACTGCTGAATCATCGAGACATCATGATGACCATCACTGAGATATCATCGATTGGACATCATTGATGACATCATCGGATGACATCATCGATGACACACTGATGACATCATAGATGACATCATGATGAAATCATGATGCATCCATCGATGACATCACTGATAGACAGCATCGACTGACATCATGATGAATCATCAATGACATCACTGAGACATCATCGACGACTATCACTGATGACATCATCGATGACATCACTGATGACATCATCGAGGACATTCATCGATGACATCCATCGATGACATCAATTCGAGGGATCATCATCGATGACATCAATTGATGACATCACCCATGACATCATCGATGACATCATCGATGACATCACCGATGACATCAACGATGAACATCATCGATGACATCATCGATGACATCACTGATGACATCATCGATGACATCAACGATGACATCATCGATGACATAACTGATGACATCACTGATGACATCACTGATGACATCAGTTATGTCATCGATGAGTCATCGGTGATGTCATCGATGATGTCATCAGTGATGTCATCGATGATTCATCGATGAGTCACGGTGATGTCATCGAGTGATGTCATCGATGATGTCATCGATGATTTGTCATGGGTGAGGTCATCAGTGATGTCACGATGATGTCATCGATGATGTCATCGATGATGTCACGATGATGTCATCAGTGATAAGTGTCATCGATGATGTCATCCCAGTGATGGCATCGATGAATGTCATCAGTTGATTGTCAATCGATGAGTCATCACCCAGTTGATGTCATCGATGATGTCATCAGTGATGTTCATCGATGTGTCATCAGTGATGTCATCAATGATGTCATCGATGATGTTTCATCAGTGACATCACCGAGACATCATCGATGACATACTGATGACATCACTGATGACATCATCGATAACATCACCGATTACATAACGTTAACCTCACTGATGGACATCATCGATGACAGCAATTACATCACTGATGACAATCATTGACAACAATAATAACTTCATGGACAATTTCATTGTTGACATCACTGATGATCATCAATGAGTAACTTTGGTACACTCCCTTTCAGAGCAACTTTTGGTACAGTCCCTTAAGGAGCGACTTAGGTGCCAAAGTTTTTAAAGTACCTATATACTGTCCCTTGAAGAGCAGCTTAAGTATTGTCTTTTAAAGAGACTTAGTGCATCCTTTGAAGACCAGCCTTAAGTACTGACCAGTTTAAGTACGACGGAGTCTGTGCCGCAAAGCGGTTCGGGCTGTAATTAATCGCATAACAATGGATGGAAGAAGGAAGAGACGATTAACAATATAGTGCTTTTAAAAGCACTATTATGACATCATTAATAGTATCTTGGTTGACATCATTTCCGAGATCACTGATAACAATAATTGACAACCATTATAACTTTATCGACAACGTCACCGTTGACATCACTGCTGACATCATCGATGACATCACTGAGGACATCATCGATGACATCACTGATGACATCACGATGACAATCATCGATGACATCACTGATGACATCATCGAATGACATCACTGATGACATCTCGTTGACATCACTGATGACATAATCGATGACATCATCGATGACATCCACCGATGAACATCACGATGACATCATCGATGAAATCATCGATGGACATCACCGATGACTTCACGGATGACATAATCGATGACATCAACGAGATGACATCATCGATGACATCAACGATGAATCATCGATGACTATCATCGAGACATCACTGATGATATCATCGATGACATCATCGATGACATCATCGATGACATCATGATGACATCACTGATGACATCATCGAGACATCACTGATGACATCACGATGACACAGTGATGACATCATCGATGAAACACTGATGACATTCATCGAGACATCAATGATGACATCATCGATGACATCACTGATGGACAATCATTGACACAATAATAAACTTTATGGACAATTTCATTGCTTGACATCAATGATGATCATCAATGGTAACTTGGTACAATCC
>NW_027209873.1:0-3801 GCF_027789765.1 Dendropsophus ebraccatus | reverse complement strand
ACACTTAAACACATGAAGGCAGAGGTAGATAGTATAGGAATGGCTGCTGGAGACTGGGTTATCTCCCCCACTTTCACCAGACCAGAATACCAGAAAAAACACACACACACACACACACACACACACACACACACACACACACACAATAGGATCAGCTGAGTCGCTGTGTAGAGGATTGTAACTCTATCATAGAACCTCAATGACCTAGGATCCTATGCCTCAGCAGACATCTTTGCCAAGCCGTCTCTGATGTTCAAGGCCACCTGACAAGTTACTGAGATTTTGACACCACCCACCCACCACTTCTGAGATGAGGAAATCACCATTACATGCTTCTACTTAAATACTTTTGTGATATATAATCACTATATCAAATATCTTTTTGTGTGTAGTGTATATATTTGTTGGATCTTTTTAAAACAATGTATTACATGCAAATCTGATGTATAAATATCCATCATCACAATTAAAAGTGCAATAAAATTCAGAACAATTTTAAACTTTGACATAAGCATTAATGCTATTTGGGTCTAAGAAATAACCACTTTAAAGCATACACACTATGTTTGCAGTGACCACCTCTTAAAGGGAACCTGTCACCCCCCGTGCCGGGGTGACAGGCTCCCGACCCCCGTTAGAGCCCATATACTTACCTAATCCCGCCGGGTCCCGCTTCTGGAGGTGGTCGGGTGATGAAGATCTCAGCCGCTGCAGCCGGCGCGCGCGCTGAGAGATGAGTCCAACACCCATAGAGAATGACAGGAGAGTCCAGCGCTCCGTCATTCTCTATGAGCGTTGGACCCATCTCTCAGCGCGCGCGCCGGGCTGCAGCGGCTGAGATCTCCGTCACCCGACCACCTCCAGAAGCGGGACCCGGCGGGATTAGGTAAGTATATGGGGCTCCTAACGGGGGGTCGGGAGCCTGTCACCCCGGCACGGGGGGTGACAGGTTCCCTTTAAAGGGGTAGTCCACCCCAAAAAATTTTCTTTCAAATCAACTGGTGCCATAAAGTGCCAGAGATTTGTAATTCACTTCTATTAAAAATCTAGTCTTCCAGTACTTATTAGCTGCTGTATGTCCAGCAGGAAGTGGTGTTTTCTTTCCTGTCTGACCCAGTGCTCTCTGTTGCCTCCTCTGTCCATGTCAGGAACTGTCCAAAGCAGGAGCAAATCCCCATAGAAAACCCCTCCTGCTCTCCAGACTGGAAATAATACAACTTCCTGTTGGGCATACAGCAGCTGATAAGTACTGGAAGGCTTGAGATTTTTTAATAGAAGTAAATTACAAATCTCTGTCACTTCATGGCAGCAGTTGATTTGAAAGAAAAAATTTTTGGGTGGACTACCCCTTTAAGGTACTGTTAACAGATGTGGGGCTCCAGCACAGAGACAGGGGAGTGAGGAAAGCAAGTACCCCACACCTGCCTGAGCTCCATATCAAACCTAGGTTACAGAGAAGGAAACCCCTTTATTAAAAATATAGACTAGCAGCAGACTCTGCATTGAGCCCTTTGGGGTGTATCACTTGTCTTCAAACTGTGGCAAAACTGACGTAATATCCAATTTATATAGGTTTATTTTTCTAAAATGAAAACGCAATGAAAATGTGATTAAATTGTTTACTGTGACTCCTATGTTCTTATCTCTCAATCTGGAGGGATGAGGGCTCATTTTATGCACCACACTGTGTATATGTGACAATTGATCACTTATTTTTAAGGGCTCGTGATGGGACAAAAATCAGCAATTTTTGCACTCTGGCGTGTGTTTGTGCTTAGGCCATTTACCTGCAAAATCAGAAACCCAATAACTTAACCCCTAAAGAACTAAACCAACTTTTTGTTTTTGCATTTTTGCTTTTTCCACCTCATCTTTAAAAGGCCATAATGCTTGCATTTTAAAAAATGCAAGCATTATGGCCTTTTAAAGATGAGGTGGAAAAGCAAAAATGCAAAAAACAAAAATTGGTTTAGTTCTTTAGGGGTTAAGTATTGTGTTTCTGATTTTGCAGGTAAATGGCCTAAGCACAAACACACGCCAGAGTGCAAAATTGCTGATTTTTGGTCCCATCACAGCCCTTAAAAATAAGTGATCAAATTGTCACATATACACAAGTGTGGTGCATAAAATGAGCCCTCATCCCTCCAGATTGAGAGATAAGAAACATAGGAGTCACAGTAGAACAATTTAATCACATTTTCATTGCGTTTTCATTTTTAGAAAAATAAAACCTATATAAATTGGATATTACGTCAGTTTTGCCACAGTTTGAAGACAAGTGATACACCCAAAGGGCTCAATGCAGAGTCTGCTGCTAGTCTATATTTTTTAATAAAGGGGTTTCCTTCTCTGTAACCTAGGTTTGATATGGAGCTCAGGCAGGTGTGGGGTACTTGCTTTCCTCACTCCCTGTCTCTGTGCTGGAGCCCCACATCTGTTAACAGTACCTTAAAGGGGTAGTCCACCCAAAAATTTTTTCTTTCAAATCAACTGCTGCCATGAAGTGACAGAGATTTGTAATTTACTTCTATTAAAAAATCTCAAGCCTTCCAGTACTTATCAGCTGCTGTATGCCCAACAGGAAGTTGTATTATTTCCAGTCTGGAGAGCAGGAGGGGTCTTTCTATGGGGATTTGCTCCTGCTTTGGACAGTTCCTGACATGGACAGAGGAGGCAACAGAGAGCACTGGGTCAGACAGGAAAGAAAACACCACTTCCTGCTGGACATACAGCAGCTAATAAGTACTGGAAGACTTAAGATTTTTTAATAGAAGGAATTACAAATCTCTGGCACTTTATGGCACCAGTGATTTGAAAGAAAATTTTTTTGGGGTGGACTACCCCTTTAAAGGGAACCTGTCACCCCCCGTGCCGGGGTGACAGGCTCCGACCCCCGTTAGAGCCCCATATACTTACCTAATCCCGCGGGTCCCGCTCTGGAGGTGGTCGGGTGACGGAGATCTCAGCCGCTGCAGCCCGGCGCGCGCGCTGAGAGATGGGTCCAACGCTCATAGAGAATGACGGAGCGCTGGACTCTCCTGTCATTCTCTATGGGTGTTGGACTCATCTCTCAGCGCTGCGCGCCGGGCTGCAGCGGCTGAGATCTTCATCACCCGACCACCTCCAGAAGCGGGACCCGGCGGGATTAGGTAAGTATATGGGGCTCTAACGGGGGTCGGGAGCCTGTCACCCCGGCACGGGGGGGTTGACAGGTTCCCTTTAAGAGGTGGTCACTGCAAACATAGTTGTATGCTTTAAAGTGGTTATTTCTTAGACCCAAATAGCATTAATGCTTATGTCAAAGTTTAAAATTGTTCTGAATTTTATTGCACTTTTAATTGTGATGATGGATATTTATACATCAGATTTGCATGTAATACATTGTTTTAAAAGATCCAACAAATATATACACTACACACAAAAAGATATTTGATATAGTGATTATATATCACAAAAGTATTAAGTAGAAGCATGTAATTGGTGATTTCCTCATCTCAGAAGTGGTGGGTGGGTGGTGTCAAAATCTCAGTAACTTGTCAGAGTGCCTTGAACATCAGATACGGCTTGGCAAGATGTCTGCTGAGGCATAGGATCCTAGGTCATTGAGGTTCTATGATAGAGTTACAATCCTCTACACAGCGACTCAGCTGATCCTATTGTGTGTGTGTGTGTGTGTGTGTGTGTGTGTGTGTGTGGTGTGTGTTTTTTTCTGGTATTCTGGTCTGGTGAAAGTGGGGGAGATAACCCAGTCTCCAGCAGCCATTCCCTATACTATCTACCTCTGCCTTCAATGTGTTTAAG
>NW_027209872.1:0-3819 GCF_027789765.1 Dendropsophus ebraccatus | reverse complement strand
TCCGTCCAGAGACTCTTACGTAGTGTGAACATAGCCTAAAGTGTATTCTTTAAATTCCAGGGACTCTTAAGAAGACTGTATTTTTATTCTTCGTCCCCACCTCCATTATATGCCTCTCACGCACAACTGCATGAGGGTGTGAGGCTAAATCTAGCCATAGTCCGGCTATTTAATTGGATGATTGTATTGTCCATCTTGGTCTGGGTCAGTGGTGTCAGGCTAAGTTTTTGGGTGGTCCATATGCTACCTGTGTTTGAATGGTTCCCTGTGTCCTCACTGCCATGCTGTGTCAGGCAAAATTTTGGGGTGTTTCATATGCTACCTCTGTTTTAATGGTTCTCTGTGTCCTCACCGCCATGCTGTAACAGGCAAAGTGTTTGGGTGGTTCATATGCTACCTGTATTTGAATGGTTCCCTGTGTTCTCACCGCCATGCTTTGTCTGGCTAAATTTTGGGGTGGTTCATATGCTACCTCTGTTTTAATGGATCTCTGTGTCCTCACCACCATGCTGTGTCAGGCAAAATTTTGGGGTGGTTCATATGCTACCTCTGTTCTAATCCTTCACTGTGTGATCACTGCCAAAAAATTGCCCATAATTTGGAGTAATAGTGCAATTTGGCAGCCTCAGAGGCATCCATGCATGCTGCCCCTGCTGTTTCCTGTCCATTTCCGTGGTGTTTTCATCATTTTCTGAGGTTGACAGGTTTTTAAGGTACCAGTGTCTATACATAACACCATAAAGATAGTAAGGCCCTCGCAACGTAATAAGAAACAAAAGACAAGTACAAATAGGGCTATGCGTAATGAGATAATTTATTGGCTGCTGTTAGTTAACAATCACTAATATTCAGCAAGGAAAATGAGTCTCCAAATAGACAATCTGTTTGTCCTGTTCGTCTCTAAAAATGGCAGCTGAAATCGCAATGGTCCGTATGGCGTCCAGCAGGGGCTGGCTGGCAAATTTTAGCCCGGGGGGGCAAGTACACAGCACTGGCCCATGAGTAGCAGGCTGGCGGCCCATCCTTAAAGGACCACTCTGGCCTCTAACCTCTTACCTATAACATTTCGGTCCTTCCAGTCATTGGTGACCAAATATCCTACTGTGCCCTGTGAAAGGGTCAGAACTCACTTTCCTGTAGTAAGTCTATTGGGGCGGCTCAGTGATGACAACGAAGACGGTCCCATAGACAGATGCTAGGGAAGCTGGGTGACCTCTATCATACTGAGTATAAGGATGCCTGGAGAGCTGGGTGACACTCCATCATACTGAGTATAAGATGGCTGGGAAAGCTGGGGTTACTGTATTTTACAATAGGTTATATCACTCGATGTACTTCTGTATATATGTCTCCTCTATGTACTCCTGTAAATATGTCTCCTCTATGTACTCTTGTATATATATTGTATCCTCTATGTACTACTGTAATATATGCCTCCCCCTGTATATATGTATCCTCTATGTACTGCTGTATATATGTATCCTCTATGTAGCAGGGACACATGCAGGCAGGGGCATTTTCCGGGATAAGCGAGGGGTGGGGGTGGGGATAGCGGACACATGGTGCCTCCATCTAGGTAGAGTGTAGTAGTGGAGGTATAGTGGATAAGGGTGTAGTAGTACAGATTAGATATGGGGTGTATTAGTAATACAGATGAGGGGCATTAGTAGTAGTAGTAGAGGTAACGATGAAGGGTGAGGTAGTACAGGTATAGATATGGGGTGTATTAGTAATACAGATGAGGGGGATTAGTAGTAGTACAGGTAAAGATGAGGGGTGTATTAGTAGTAAAGATGAGGGGAATTAGTAGTACAGGTATAGATGTGGGCTGTAGTAGTACAGGTATAGGGCCGTAGTAGTAGAGGTAAAGATGAAGGGTGTAGTAGTAATAAAGGTATAAATGAGAGGTGACAGGGGCATACTGGGGGAAACTGGGGCAGCTGGGCGTGATTGGGGCAGGAGTGCACATATCCCTCCTCCTCTCACCCCGGCACACAGGTTCCCCTCCCGGCCACACGTGCAGGTCCCCCGGTCTCTGGAAGAGGCCGCAGGCAGGGCTGTATTAACAGCTGCTGCTGCCCTAGGCACTAACCTGAAGACGCCCCATCTTCACGCACCTATTGGCGATACCAGACCTGACCAATACCACCATACCCCCCACCCCCCTGGAAAAGACACCAGATTTACTGGCAAGTCTGAACGGGAGAAGGGAAAACTAAAAAAATAAAAACAAAAGAATTAGTTTTTTCTGTCCCCCTGCTCCCTGGTGCTGCCCCCCTGCAAGGTGCTGCCTAGGCATCGGACCACAGGTGCGTAGTGGTAAATACGGCCCTGGCCGCAGGGACTGTAGTGGTGATAGCGTCACTGCCATTACTGGAGCTTGTAACAGCGGGATCGGGATGCAGATCCCGCTGTTCAGCTCCAGGGACCTGAAGCGACGCTATCACCACTACAGTCCCTGCAGCCTCCTCCAGAGACCAGGGACCTGCACTTGTGGCCGGGAGGGGAACTGATGTGATATGTATAGCTGGGGGCAGGTCAGTCGCGGGCTCTGTTAGGCGGACTGCCCGACTGCCCTGCACCTCACCTCCGGCGCGACACTCCACGCACCGCCGCCCGCCATGCACCTCACCTCTGCGCCGCCTGCTTGACCTGCAACTCCAGCCCAGCCGCCAACCCGTCACTCTACGCTGCTCTGTCTGCAGTGATTTTTTGTGAAAATTTAATTTATGATTTTAATCGAAATCGATAATAACCTTCTGGGCAAATTTATTTGATTAATAGCCCAGCCCTAACTCCTCTGTATGTCTCCTCCTGTATATATGTATACTCTATGTACCCCTGTATATATGTCTCCTCCTGTCTATATGTCTCCTCTATATACTCCTCTGTATGTCTCCTCCTGTATTATGTATCCTCTATGTACTGCTGTGTAGTCTCCTCCTGTATATATGTATCCTCTATATACTTCTCTGTATGTATCCTCTATGTACTGCTTGTATGTCTCCTCCTGTATATATGTATCCTCTATATACTCCTGTGTATGTCTCCTCTGTACATATGTATCCTCTATATACTCCTGTGTATGTCTCCTCCTATATATATGTATCCTCTATGTACTGCGTTATGTCTCCTCCTGTATTATGTATCCTCTATATACTCCTCTGTATGTCTCCTCCTGTATATATGATCCTCTATGTACTGCTGTGTATGTCTCCTCTTTATAACTGTTCCTCTATATACTCCTCTGTGATGTATCCTCTATGTACTGCTGTGTATGTATCCTCCTGTATATATGTATCCTCTATATACCTCTGTATGTCTCCTCCTGTATATATGTATCCTCTATGTACTGCTGTGTATGTCTCCTCCTGTATATATGTATCCTCTATATACTCCTCTGTATGTATCCTCTATGTACTGCTGTGTATGTCTCCTTCTGTATATATGTATCCTCTATATACTCCTCTGTATGTCTCCTCCTGTAATATGTTCCTCTCTATACTCCTGTGTATGTCTCCTCCTGTATAGTGTATCCTCTATACTCTCTTTAGTATCCTCCTGTACATATGTTCCTCTATATACTCCCTTGTTAGTCTCCTCTGTATATATGTATCCTCTATACTCCTCTGTATGTAGTCCTCCTGTACATATGTATCCTCTATATACTCCTTGTATGTCTCCTCCTGTATATTGTATCCTCTGTACCCTTGTATATAGTCTCCTCAGTATATATGTATCCTCTATGTACCCGCTGTGTATGTCTCCTCTTGTATATTGTATCCTCTATATACTCCTGTATGTCTCCTCCTGTATATA
>NW_027209871.1:0-3865 GCF_027789765.1 Dendropsophus ebraccatus | reverse complement strand
TTGAGGCCTACTTAACGGTCTTTGAGCGTGTGGCTGAGCGAGAGAGTTACCATCCCTGAGTGGGCAAATGTCATTGCTCCCTATTAACAGGCGAACCTCAAAAGGCCTCTATGACCTCAGTGAGCAAAGAGGTCAAGGACTATCCTCGGCTAAGAGCAGAGATACTCGCCCGACTTAGGAGTTACTGCTTGCTGTCCGTGCCCGGAGGGGTCCGCAACTGGAGCTACAGTTGGACAAGTCAGCGAGGTCCCAGATGTACGACCTGAATCCATTGGCCAGAAATTGGTTGGAGGCCAGACAACTTCTACTCCTGCCCAGATCCTAGAGAGGGTCGTGATGGATCGCTACCTACGAGCACTTCCGGCTGATCTACAAACGCTTGTGGACAAGCGACCCTAGGAGTGCCGACGAACTTGTCACCTTGTGGAAGGTCCAGGCGACTGAGGACTACCTCCGTGATGTCCTGCAGCACCTCACCTCCCCGGAGTGCAGACTGTGCCGTCAGCTGTAAGAGACTTCCATCTATTGGGGGAGTGTGGAGGGTGCTGATAGAGGAAGAGCGCTCAGGGGCAAAAGGACTGGTGATTGGTCCCAGGTGGCTAAGTGGCCCTAAAAGGAGGACTCCCTGCCAAGGAGACCAGGCCCTATCCAGTGCTGAGATGCCATGAGGCGGGACAATATGTCTGCCCATTGCCCTCTTACCAGTGAGCCCATGGAGTGTGACGCTAGCCGGCGTCAGTCGCTATTTGCGGAACCAGTCATGTGTTGCAGTCCTGGGACTAGAGGACTGAACTGCAAGTCTGCAACATTACGGTCAATGACTTCCCTGTTAAGGCGTGCTGGGACTCAGGAAGCCTTGTCACCCTGGTGCATGCCAGCCTGGTGACTGGGGGACTTTGTGCCAAAAGACATATGAGTGTGGTGTGCATACATGGTGATACAAAGGTTACCCTATAGTAACTGGCTAATGTCGGGACTGAACTAGGCACGGACAATATGAAGTGGGTGTGGTTAAAAACCTTATGCATAATGTTATATTGGGGCGTGATTTTCCACTGTTCTGGGCTCTATGGGGAAAACAACAATCCCTGGAAGGAGTGAGGAGACCCTAAGTCTATTGCATTACCCACGGTAAATGATAGAAATTTACAGGATGAAAATGATACTTGTCATTTGCAGGTCCTGGCTGGTGAGGAAGAGGCTCCTCCCACTGCGCAGAATGTTCCAGACTTAGAGGTGTCTAGGGATAATTTTGGTACTGCACAATTGCAGGACACCACTCTCAAAAATGCGAGAGAGCAGGTCAATGTTATGAAATGGGACCTCAGGAACCAGAAGCTGAGAAAAAAAGTTTCCACATTTTCTATGGACTAATGACCTCTACTATAGAGTCACTAAAATTAATGATGAGGTTGTGGAACAGCTTCTGGTGCCTAAGTTCGTAGCGGCGTCAGGTACTCGACATGGCCAGAATCATGTCCTTGGGGGCACTTGGGGACAGATAAAAGCAGGAGAGAGTCCTCCAAAGGTTTATTGGCCTGCGATTTATGCTGACATAAAAAAATACGTGAGTCGTGCCCCACATGTCAGCTTAGCGCCCCAGTGTCACATTTCCGCAGTCCTTTGGTCCCACTCCCATCATAGAGGTACCTTGACCGGATCGCAATGGACTTGGTGGGTCCCATTGTAAAGTCGGCTAGGGGTCACCAGTAAATTCTAGTTTGATTAGACTACGCGAACCGCTATCCTGAGGCTGTACCCCTAAGAAACACTGCATCTAAGACAATTGCACGGGAATTGTTTATATGTTTTCCAGGGTGGGGATCCCAAGGAAATCTTGACTGACAAGGTACCCCGTTTATGTCAAAGGTGATGAAGGATCTGTGCAAACTGTTTAAAATCTCCCACCTACGTACCTCTGTATATCATCCCCAGACAGACGGGTTACTGGAGAGGTTATAAAACCCTGAAACATATGATTCAGAAAGTGGTGGAAAAAGATGGGTGATTGGGATCACTTACTACCTTACTGATGTTTGCTATTAGGGAGTACCCAAGCGTCCACAGGGTTCTCTCCTTCGAGTGGTCTATGGTCGTCACCCTAGGGGTTTGTTGGATATAGCTCAAAGAGACATGGGAAGTGAGTCCACCCATACAAGAGTGTTATAGAGCATGTAGCACAATGCAGGACGTATAGCCACTGTAATGCCCCTAGTAAGGGAACACCTCCAGGGGCGCAAGAGGGCCAAGCAGAATTTACAATCGTTCTGCAAGAATCAGGACATTTGGCCCAGGTGACCGGATACTCATACTTGTTCCCACGGTAGAAAGTAATTCTTGCGAAGTTGGCAGGGTCCTATGAAATTGTAGAGAAGATCAGTGCAGTAAAATACAAGGTACACCAACCAGGTAGAAGGAGCCTTTCCAAGTGTATCACATAAAATCTGATCAAACCCTGGAAAGACAGGGAATCCTTGGTGGCGACAAACACTGTTAATAACTTGTCACACTAAACCCTCTGGTCAGAGTTGGTGACACCCTATCAGTGTCCCAGAAGCAGGAAGCTAAGGAGTTCTGCAGAAAACGGGACAAGTTTCTGACCTTCCAGGGCGTACGCACTCATTCACCATCAATTGAAACTGAGCTAGAAGCAGAGTAAACCTTAAGCCTATAGGATATCAGAAGCAACGAGGGAGGCGGTATCATCCGAGGTAAACCGTATGCTTGACCTAGGAGTCATTGAGGTGTCCAGAGCGAGTGGTCCAGCCCGATTGTGCTAATCCCAAAGCCAATGGAACTTGGAGATTCTGTAATGACTTCAGAAAGTTAAATGAGATCTCCAGTTCGATGCCTACCCATGCCAGGGTAGATGAGTTGATAGAAAGGATGGTAATGCCAGGTACATAACCTACTCTCGATCTCACTAAGGCTACTGGCGATTCCCCTCACTCCTGAGGCTAGAGAGAAGACTGCATCTCCACCCTGATGGACTCTCCAATACGTAGTGATGCCATTCGGGTTACATGGAGCCCCTGCCACTTTTCAGAGGTTGATGGACTGATCTGCGACCACATGGTGATTACTCCTGCTGCCTACCTCGATGATGTGGTCATTTTTAGCCGGATTGGGAAGTCACCTCTGTAAGGTCCAGGCGTGTTAGATGCATAAGTGATGCGGGGTAACCATCAATGCAGCGAAGTGTGCACAGCCTTAGAGGAGGCCAAATACTTGGGCTACATTATTGGAGGGGGTTAGTGAAACCCAACTAAATAAAATCGAGGCAATACAGAATTGGCCTCAACCCTCACAAAGAACAGGTAGAGCTTTCCTGGGTATTACGGGCTATTACCGTAGGTTTGTTACGAATTTGCCTCAGTTGCAGCCCCACTAACTGACCTGACAAAGGTGTGAAGTCCGCAATGTGACATGGACTCCAGAGGCCGAGAAGGCTTTTCAAAGCTTAAGTCTTCCTGTGCCAACAACCGTGCTAGTTACCCCGACTTTAGGCGAGAGTTTCTGGTACAGCAGACGCTCTAACACAGGGTAGGTGCCGTTCCTATCACAGGTCGTGAATGGCGAGGACGCACCGGTGATGTTACTTGAGTAGAAGCTATCCGGCGAGAAAAAACTACGCCATTGTGGAGCGAGAGTGTCTGGCAGTGAAGTGGGCCCTAGAGTTCCATGAGGTAGGGAACATGTCATGGAGATGTGTTCGAGGGGGGTACATCTGCACCTAGCTGGCTAACAGGTGAGATGGTGAGTCCAGGATGGATCTGTATCAGCAGTGTTATGCTGCTGAGCTATTATTTACTGTTGCAGGCCTGAACTTACATGGAATGGAGGTAGGTTTTGAAGTGGGACTTGC
>NW_027209870.1:0-3878 GCF_027789765.1 Dendropsophus ebraccatus | reverse complement strand
CCCGAACAGATTATAGACTTTATAGCAGGATGCATGTGTCCCGCTGTAAAGCAGAGCTAAAGTACATGAAACGTATAAAACATAAGAAAAAGAGTAGAGGAATGGGGAAAGAAAACAGTATAAATAAAATATATATATTTTTTTTATATATCAAAGAACTATCTTGTATGACACGCCAACCACAGTCCTAAAGATAACCTAGTGAACCTGCGTTATCCACTAACAGTATAAAGTCTTGTCACACCAACTGGCATCCACATATCTACCTTCTCTGAGCTATCCATGCTGTAGCCACCCATTCCAGTCACGAGGAAATATTATATTACATGTGTTACTTGTACAGGAATTCCAGTTCTGAAAACTAGTTTTCCGTGTAGGCAGAACTGCCTAATTCACTTTGTATGAGACCGCATTAAATCTCCTGATAGAGACAATGTAGGTTTTCAATGTAGAGGTGGGTAACACTTTGGGTCCAATCTGGATTTTTTTTAATATTACTATACTTAGTGTCATTAACAGCAACAATAATGCAACTGGTGAAAAAGCATATTCTTTCTTTGGCTAGTCTTCCTTAAGATCAGTGATCTGTTTCACATATGGCTCTACTATTCATTGCTCCCCCCTAGCCAGAATTCTGTTCCACACAATGAGGGCACCACCCCAAAACAGCTGTATGTGGATGGATACCTGACCTTGGTTTTTTCCCTTGTCATTACATTGACTTATAGGACCACTTATATAGTGGTTTTGGTGGTTTCCTACAGGAGCCACCCCTTGGCTAGGCCTTTCCTGGAGAGATATCTGCTAGTCCTTGTTTCGAGACTCTTAAACAGCTCCCTTGGCTACACTTTTTTGCATAGTGTAAAAGTACAATGTCTCATATATGTGCCTTGGCATTTACAACCATACTACACCATAGGCTTCCCTCTAGTCTAATATAAGAAAATTACCATATGACATGAAGCCCTTAACCTCTTAAGGACATAGGACGTACCGGTACGTCCTATGTCCCTCACTTGCACTTCAAAAGCGGGGCCGCGCGGCGGCCCCGCTTTGAAGTGCCGCGATCCCGGGTGCCGCGTGTAGCCCGGGACCGCCGCTATTAGCGGGCACGGTCCTGATCGCCGTGCCCGCTAATTAGCTAATCGGAGGCAGCTGTCAAAGTTGACAGCTGCCTCCGATTACCGGAGGCAAACGTTTCCCTGGTGTCTAGTGGGGGGAGATCGCTCCTCCGGACCTTGTCCCGGAGGAGCGATCTCCGTTACTGATGCCGGCCGGGGACGCGTCCAAGATGGGCGCCGTCCTCGGCTCGGCACTCGTTTTGTTCCGGCTGCAGCAGCCGAAAGCAAACGAGTGCCGATCTCATGGATCTCTGCAGCATATCTATGCTGCAGAGATCTCAATGAGAGATCACAAGTGTATATACTAGAAGTCCCCCCAGGGGGGCTTCTAGTATATGTGTAAAAAAAAAAAAAAAAAGTGTTGTTAATAGTAAAAAAGCCCCCTCCCCTAATAAAAGTCTGACTCACCCCCCCTTTTCCCAGGTTTTAAATAAAAGTAAACAAATAAATAAATAAATAAACATGTTTGCTATCGCCGCGTGCGTAATCGCCCGAACTATTAATTAATCACATTCCTGATCTCGTACGGTAAAACGGCGTCAGCGCAAAAAAAATCCCAAAAGTGCAAAATTGCGCATTTTTGGTCGCATCAAATCCAGAAAAAATGTAATAAAAAGCGATCAAAAAGACGTATATGGGCAATCAAGGTACCGATAGAAAGATCACATCATGGCGCAAAAATGACACCTCGCACAGCCCCATAGACCAAAGGATAAAAGCGCTATAAGCCTGGGAATGGAGCGATTTTAAGGAACGTATATTGGTTAACAACGGTTTGAATTTTTTACAGGCCATCAGATACAATATAAGTTATACATGTTATATATCGTTTTAAATCGTAACGACTTGAGGAACATGCATAACAAGTCAGTTTTACCCCAGGGGTGATGGCGTAAAAACACATTTCCCCCAAATAAAAGAAATGCGTTTTTTTTTTTCAATTTCACCACACTTCGAATTTTTTTCTGGTTTCGCAGTGTACTTTATGCAAAAATTCAGCCTGTAATTGCAAAGTACAATTAGTGACGCAAAAAATAAGGGGTCATGTGGGTTTCTAGGTGGAAAAATGCAAGTGCTATGACCTTTTAAACACAAGGAGGAAAAACCGAAAACGTAAAAACGAAAATGGGCCATGTCCTTAAAGGGTTAAGCAGGAGTATAGTGGTGACTTTTTCCCAGTAAGCCTGCTGTTTACTGACATTTCTCTATATTTAGGAGAAATGTCAGATTTTCATAACATTTTTCTTACCTGGAGGATGGGATAGCTCACACACAATGCTGTCTACCTTCACTTGATTAAAAAAAAAAAAATCCTTGAAATGGTGATGCTATCATTGGATATAGTAGAGAATATCAGATGTGGTAATTCATAGGGACTGACATAGAATGTGTGTTTTGCTGTTCATTTGAATTGAAATGTTTCCATCATTCCTCAATGTCCCTAGTGCATCTCCATTACGGCTCTGGGCTATATGCCATCTCTTCAGGCGATTTGATTTTACTGTCTAGATTACCTGAGTTTAGCCATTGAGCCCAGCAGCAGACCCTGGGCTCCATTTAATACTGACAGTGACAGACAATGCCAAAACAAGACTTGCTCCTTATTAAGGAAGCGAACATTAGTTTGAACAGCATCTTGTAGTCCATGGAAGGATCGATAGCTGTAACAGTACATTAGTATCAAGCTACGGATTAGGTCTCTGCTGTTTGAATAAGGGAACAGAGGGCAGGGCACACAGGGAAATTCTGCTAGAGATACCGCATACTGGCTTCAATGAGGAGGACGTGTTTTCAGGCATGTCGAGTGTGATCTACAGAGATTTACAGAGGAATTGGTTAAATGTGTGAATCCTTATTATAGTGGGTGGATTTAAATTATATCATAAATTACAAACAAGGGTTTAAAGGGAACATCATATGATATATGCAGATAGATCTATGTACAAGATCATGATACAAAATAGAACCCAGCTTATAAAGACACAGCCTGTGGTGACTTTACCAAACAGTCCGCGCAATAAAAAGGAATCACTGTGACGTCATTCACAACAAAACGTTTTGGAGATAAAGAGGAATCACTGTGACGTCATCACAACAAAAAAGCCTGAGACAAAGGAATCACTGTGGCGTCATCAAACAAAACATTATGGAGATAAGAAGAATCACCATGACAACATCACAACAAAAGCCTGGAGACGAAAGAGGAATCACTGTGATGTCATCACAACAAAACAGCCTGGAGACAAAGAGGAATCATCTCGACGTCATCACAACAAAACAGTATGTAGACAAAGAGGATCATTGTTGACATCATCACAACAAAACAGCCTAGAGACAAAGAGGCATCACTCTGACGTCATCACAAACAAAACAGTATGGAGACAAGAGGAATCACTGTGGTGTCATCACAACAAACAGCCTGGAGATAAAGAGGAATCTCTGTGTTGTCATCACAACAAAACAGCCTGGAGATAAAGAGGAATCACTGTGGCATCATAAACAACAAACATTATGGAGATAAAGAGGAATCACTGTGGTGTCTCACAACAAAACAGCCTGGAGATAAAGGGAATCACTGTGGCGTCATCACAACAAAACAGTATGGAGACAAAAGGAATCATTGTGACATCATCACAACAAAAGCCTAGAGACAAAGAGGCATCATTGTGACATCATCACACAAAAACAGCCTGGAGACAAAGAGGCATCACTCTGACGTCATAACAACAAAACAGTATGGAGATAAAGAGGAATCAC
>NW_027209869.1:0-3979 GCF_027789765.1 Dendropsophus ebraccatus | reverse complement strand
TAGATAGATAGATAGATAGATAGATATATAGATAGATAGATAGATAGAGATACGATAGGAGATAGATAGATAGATAGATAGATAGATAGATAGGAGATAGATAGGAGATAGATAGATAGATAGATAGATAGATAGGAGATAGATAGATAGGAGATAGATAGATAGATAGATAGATAGATGATATTAGATAGATAGAGATAGATAGATAGAGATAGATACATACATACACGTGGTGCCTTGGATTAGGAGTTTAAATCCGTTCCGGGACGCACTTGTAATCCAAATCACTCTTACACCAAAGCAAATGTTCCCATAAGAAATCACTGATCTGCAGACAATTGGTTCCACCCCCCCAAATATACTGATATTATCCTGAATAACATGTAGAAGAGATGAAACATGAGAAATCAGCAGAATCTGTGATATTATAATTACTGTATAGTATAGCACATGTGATGTATAATGTATAGTAACTGTATACCCTGATACACAGCAGCTGGATATGTGATATAAAGTTTACTGTACAGTTAGCAGCAGTGGTATATAATGCATAGTAACTGTATACCTGATACACAGCAGCAGCTGATATGTGATATATAAGTTAACTGTACAGTATAGCAGCATGTGGTATATAATGTATAGTAACTGTATTAACCCTGATAACACAGCACTGGATATTTGATATATAAGTTACTGTACAGTATAGCAGCATGTGGTGTATAATGTATAGTAACTGTATAACCCTGATAACACAGCAGCTGGATATGTGATATATAAGTTACTGTACAGTATAGCAGCATGTTGGTATATCATGTATAGTAACTGTATAACCCTGATAACACAGCAGCTGGATATGTGATATATAAGTTACTGTACGTATAGCACATGTGGTGTATAATGTATAGTACTGTATAGCCCTGATAACACAGCAGCTGTGATTATGTGATATAATAAGTTACTGTACAGTACAAGCAGCATGTGGTATATAATGTATAGTAACTGTATAACCCTGATAACACAGCAGCTGATATGTGATATATAAGTTCTGTAGCAGTATAGCAGCATGTGTTATATATGTATAGTAACTGTATAACCCTGATAACACAGCAGCAGCTGGACATTGATATATAAGTACTGTACAGTATAGCAGCATGTGGTATATAATGTCTAGTAACTGTATAACACTGATAACACAGCAGCTGGATATGTGATATATAGTTACTGTACAGTATAGCAGCATGTGGTATATAATTATAAGTAACTGTATAACCCTGATAACACAGCAGCTGGATATGTGCTATATAAGTTACTGTACAGTATAGCAATCAGCATGTGGTATATATGTATAGTAACTGTATAACCCAGATAACACAGCAGCACTGGATATGTGATATATAAGTTACTGTACAGTCTAGCAGCATTGGTATATAATGTATAGTAACGTATAACCCTGATAACACAGCAGCTGGATATGTGATATATAGTTACTGTGCAGTATAGCAGCATGTGGTATATAATGTATAGTAACTGTATACCCTGATAACACAGCAGCTGGATATGTGATATATAAGGTTACTGTACAGTATAGCAGCATGTGGTATATATGTATAGTAACTGTATAACCCTGATAACACAGCAGCTGGATATGTGATATATAAGTTACTGTACAGTATAGCAGCATGTGGTGTATAATGTATAGTAACTGTAATAACCCTGATAACACAGCAGCTGGATATGTGATATATAGTTACTGTACAGTATAGCAGCATGTGGTATATAATGTATATAACTATATAACCCCTGATAACAGCAGCAGCTGATAATGTGATATATAGTTACTGTACAGTATAGCAGCATGTGGTATATAATGTATAGTAACTGTACAACCCTGATAACACAGCAGCTGGATATGTATAATATAAGTTACTGTACAGTATAGCAATCAGCATGTGGTATATAATGTATAGTAACTGTAATACCCTGATAACACAGCAGCGGATATGTGATATATAAGTTACTGTACAGTATAGCACATGGTGGTATATAATGTTATAGTAACTGTATAACCCTGATAACCAGCATCCGGATATGTGATATATACGTTTACTGTATAGTATAGTAGCATGTGCTATATAATGTTAGTAACTGTATAACCCTGATAACACAGCAGCAGCTGGATATGTGTATATAAGTTACTGTACAGTATAGCAGCATGTTGTATATAATGTATAGTAACTGTATAACCCTGATAACACAGCAGCTGGATATGTGATATATAAGTTACTGTACAGTATAGCAGCATGTGGTATATAATGTATAGTAACTGTATAACCCTGATAACACAGCAGCAGCTGGATATGTGATATATAAGTTACTGTACAATATAGCAGCATGTGGTGTATAATGTATAGTAATTGTATAACCCTGATAGCACAGCAGCAGCAGCTTGTAGGTACAGGATGGGCTGCTGATCCCCATAATGCAGTATGTAGTACAACAGGCTAGAATAGAAAAGCAGGGCTTGCTGTCAGAGGTCTGTGTGGTCACATGACAGCATTGGTGAAGGGGTGTGTATAGCATGACCAATCAGGAAGTAGAATCATAGAGCTGTGCAGGCGGACAGTGACAGAAATTTCCTATAAGGAGTGTGTATCACTGATGTGAGTGCAGACACATAATAGCAGCAGTGGATATCGGAGTGGTAAGGGGGTATTACATGGGCCGATTGGAGGGATACCGATCGTTACCGATGTCCCTTGCAGCCCTTGCTAAAATGCATACATTACCCATCCATGTTTCCGGGCTGCTCCTGCCGTCCGCTTCCCTCCCCGGGGTCCCGTCGCGCTCTAGCTTCACAGCGGCCTGTCAGCTGGTAGGCTGCTCACAGGCCAATCACAGGCCGGAAGCGCCGCGGTCCTGTCGTTTGGCTGAGCGGCTATCAGCTGACAGCCGCTGTGAAGCTAAGGGCGCGCGGGAACCCAGGGAGAAACTGACGGCAGGAGCATCCCTTGAACCTGGATGGTAATGTATATCGTTAGTCGCCTGTCCACGCACCGCTATTACACCGCAGCGGTGCGCGGTCGGCGCCCGACAAAAATAGGGTCTAACCTATATCACGATCAGCATGAATCGTGTGTCATCGGCTGATCGTTGCATTTTTATACAGCGGACTATAATCGCCGCATCGGGCCAATTGGCCTATTATCGTTCCTGTTTAATAGTACCCTAAGTGTAGGCACGTTATAGCATCAGTGTGTATCGCTTAGTGTAATGCAGGCACTTATAGCAGCAGTGTGTATAGCTAGTGTAGTGCAGCACATTATAGCAGCAGTGTGTCTAGCGAGTGTGGAGTGCGCACATTATAGAATCAGTGTGTAAGCTGAGTGTAAGTGCAGGCACGTTATAGCAGCAGTGTGTATACTGAGTGTGGAGTTCAGGCACATTAATAGCAGCAGTGTGTATAGCTGAGGTAGTGCAGGCACATGTTACAGCATGTATAGCTGATGAAAGTGTCAGGCACATTATAGTAGCAGAGTGTATAGCTGAGTGTAAGTGGCAGGCACATTATAGCAGCAGTGTGTATAGCTGATGTGAGTGCAGCACATTATAGCAGAGTTATATAGAAACGGGAAACACAGGCTGTGGTGTGTTTGTTTGGTGTGTGTAATGCGTGGTGTATGTATATATAAATCTGTGTGTGTGTGTATTATATATATATATATATATAAATAGATATATATATATATATATACAGTGGGTGCCTTGATTACGAGCATAATTTGTTCGGTCCTTGCTTGTAATCCAAATCCACTCTTAAACAAAGCAAATTTTCCCATAAGCATCATTAAAATGCAGACAATGGTTCCAACCACACCCCAAAAATATGATTTATTATTCTGATAACAAGTAAAACAGATGAAACAATAAGAAGCAGCAGAATCTGTGATATTATAGTTACTTTACGGAATGGAGAGGATGG
>NW_027209868.1:0-3994 GCF_027789765.1 Dendropsophus ebraccatus | reverse complement strand
ACGTCATGGGAATCGTGAATAGTGCTGTGTACACTTATGTATCTATTTCCCAACTTATACACGTTTCCTTAGTATAAAATATGATATTATAATGTCAGTATTACAATTACTTTATACATGAATAGTGTTGTGCTATTATGGTGAGGTCAGCAGTATATATGACTTACATTATATTATACCAAGATATTGTTCATTTTAAAACACATCGTATTTAAACACAGAGATAGCTCAGTATGTATCTCCCTCATGTAGGGATAAGTGTCTAACCTGGAAACAACCCCTTTTAGGGTGTTTTCACACGTACCGGATCCGCAGCGGATTTCACACTGCGAATTTGCAGCGAAATCGCTGCGGATCCAGTGCCATTCATCCCTATGAGAAAACATACTCGCAGCGGGATTGACATCCTGCTGTGAGTATGTGAGTTAACCCCCGCAGCCTGCAGCCCGCCGCCGAGACCATACATTACCTGCTCAGCGCCGTGCTGCCTGTGAGGCTCCCGCCTCCAGTCCCGCTTCAGTCAATCAGTGGTGCGTGCACTAATTGACTGAGCAGGACCAATGGGAGCCGGGAGCCTCACATTGCAGCTGTGGCAAAGAGCAGGCAATGTATGCTCTTGGCGGCGGGCTGCGGGGAGTTAACTCATATACTCACAGTAGGATGTTCTTATAGGGATGAATGGCGCTGGATCCGCAGCAGATTTCACTGCGAATTTGCACTGTGAAATCTGCTGTGGAATCTGGTACATGTTAAGGCACCCTAAGAAGCAGGGTTTTTTTTGTTTGTTGGGGTTTTTTTTTTCAATTCCACCTCATGTTTCTAACGTATTTGTATTTTGGAGGTAACTTAAACCATTGGTAATATTTAACCGCAGGTGCTTTCCCAAACAGAGGGGTTCCTGACACAAGTGCTGAATCGGGCTGCAATCAGTTTTGCATCCTTGGAAAGTCAGTGTGAGAAAGATGAAGCACATTTATCAGATTCTGAATCTGTGCAGTGTACAGGGAACGATGCTTGATAGGTGAAGTGTGGTGTCCAGTCGCTGAATTGCCCTCACTCCAGGGGGCCCTAGGTCGAGCATCGGTAAGACATTATTATGAAGGGCAACTGGATAATTACATTTTTTAAAACTTTTACAATCATAATCTAAAAATGTAAGTTTAACTGGAGCAAAGTATTTAAGGCCTCTGACCATACTAAGAGTATGTTTACATGTAGCTGGTTTATCACAGAAATTTCTTTAAGGGTACAACCACACACACCGTATACGCTTGCGTATTTACTGCTGCGATAACTGAAACACAGTATCAAATCTGCACCAGCAAAGCTGCTGCATTATCTGCTGCGTATACGCTGTGTGTGTTTGTACCCTAAAACTGCATACATTTTCAACCTTTCTTAAACTTGTTCATGAATTTCAACAATTGCCGAGTCAAATTAATGCCTGTGTGTTGAATGGATGCCCCCGACTTCAGTTACTACATTTAAATCTAATACCACAGGGGAATTATATTTTATTCGTAGCAAACTCAATTGTGCCAGACAGTTCGTTATATATCTATTGGAATGTAGTTGTGGACTGCAGTTACGTGGCCGCCACTGTTCAGACAGTGCGGTCACGGATGAATAAACATAGGTTCTAATATAAAAAAAGCTTCCCTTCTTCATAGTATATCCAAACACTTTTCAAACTATCACCAGAATAATCCTACTGACTTAACCCTTATTATATTTAGAAACAAATCCCAGAAAATTACCCGAACAGATATAGGACAACTGATAAATCGGGAATCCCTTTGGATTTTTAAATTAGCTACTCTTACACCGCAGGGATTAAATGAAACCATTGAGAATACAAGATAGCTTTTATTATTATTATTTCAAATTTTATATATATGTTAAATTTTCTATATATAAAAATTTTTTTTTTCTTTTTATAACTTTTTTTCTTATATTTGTATTTATTTTCTTTTGGTTGCTTGCTTTTTTTTTTTTAAAAAAAAAAAAAAAAAAAAAAAAAAAGCAAAAAAAAAAAAAAAAATACAAATATAAGAAAAAAGTATAAGAAAAAAGAAAAAAAAAAAATTTTATATATAGAAAATTTAACATATATATAAAATTTGAAATAATAATAATAAAAGCCTATCTTGTATTCTCAATGGTTTCATTTAATCCCTGCGGTGTAAGAGTAGCTAATTTAAAAATCCAAAAGGATTCCCGATTTATCAGTTGTCTATATCTGTTCGGGTAATTTTCTGGGATTTGTTTCTAATATAATAAGGGTTAAGTCAGTAGGATTATTCTGGTGATAGTTTGAAAAGTGTTTGGATATACTATGAAGAAGGAAAGCTTTTTTTATATTAGACCTATGTTTATTCATCCGTGACCGCACTGTCTGAACAGTGCGGCCCACGTACTGCAGTCCACAACTACATTCCAATAGATATATAACGAACTGTCTGGCACAATTGAGTTTGCTACGAATAAAATATAATTCCCCTGTGGTATTAGATTTAAATGTAGTAAACTGAAGTCGGGGGCATCCATTCACAACACAGGCATTAATTTGACTCGGCATTGTTGAAATTCATGAACAAGTTTAAGAAAGGTTGAAAATGTATGCAGTTTTAGGGTACAAACACACACAGCGTATACGCAGCAGATATGCAGCAGATTTGCTGGTGCAGATTTGATACTGTGTTCAGTTATCGCAGCAGTAAATACGCAGCGTATACGGTGTGTGTGTTTGTACCCTTAAAGAAATTTCTGTGATAAACCAGCTACATGTAAACATACTCTTAGTATGGTCAGAGGCCTTAAATACTTTGCTCCAGTTAAACTTACATTTTTAGATTATGATTGTAAAAGTTTTAAAAAATGTAATTATCCAGTTGCCTTCATAATAATGTCTTACCGATGCTCGACCTAGGGCCCCCTGGAGTGAGGGCAATTCAGCGACTGGACACCACACTTCACCTATCAAGCATCGTTCCCGTACACTGCACAGATTCAGAATCTGATAAATGTGCTTCATCTTTCTCACACTGACTTTCCAAGGATGCAAAACTGATGCAGCCCGATTCAGCACTTGTGTCAGGAACCCCTCTGTTTGGGAAAGCACCTGCGGTTAAATATTACCAATGGGTTAAGTTACCTCCAAAATACAAAATACGTTAGAAACATGAGGTGGAATTGAAAAAAAACCCCAAACAAACAAAAAAAACCCTGCTTCTTAAGGGTGCCTTAACATGTACCAGATCCACAGCAGATTTCACAGTGCAAATTCGCAGTGAAATCTGCTGCGGATCCAGCGCCATTCATCCCTATAAGAACATCCTACTGTGAGTATATGAGTTAACTCCCCGCAGCCCGCCGCCAAGAGCATACATTGCCTGCTCTTTGCCACAGCTGCATGTGAGGCTCCCGGCTCCCATTGGTCCTGCTCAGTCAATTAGTGCACGGCACCACTGATTGACTGAGCGGGACTGGAGGCGGGAGCCTCACAGGCAGCCACGGCGCTGAGCAGGTAATGTATGGTCTCGGCGGCGGGCTGCAGGCTGCGGGGTTTAACTCACATACTCACAGCAGGATGTCAATCCCGCTGCGAGTATGTTTTCTCATAGGGATGAATGGCACTGGATCCGCAGCGATTTCGCTGCAAAATTCGCAGTGTGAAATCCGCTGCGGATCCGGTACGTGTGAAAACACCCTAAAAGGGGTTGTTTCCAGGTTAGACACTTATCCCTACATGAGGGAGATACATACTGAGCTATCTCTGTGTTAAATACGATGTGTTTTTAAAAGGAACAATATCTGGTATAATATAATGTAAGTCATATATACTGCTGACCTCACCATAATAGCACAACACTATTCACTGTATAAAGTAATTGTAATACTGACATTATAATATCATATTTTATACTAAGGAAACGTGTATAAGTTGGAAATAGATACATAAGTGTACACAGCCACTATTCACGTTCCCATGACG
>NW_027209867.1:0-4011 GCF_027789765.1 Dendropsophus ebraccatus | reverse complement strand
CGCCAGGTATTACATAGGGAAGAGGAGCCTGCCCGCCAGGGTTACATAGGGAGAGAGCACCTGCCCCGCCAGGTATTACATAGGGAGAGAGGAGCCTGCCGCCAGGTATTACATAGGGAGAGAGGAGCCTGCCCGCCAGTATACATAGGGAGAGAGGAGCCTGCCCGCCAGGTATTACCTAGGAGAGAGGAGACCGCCCCCAGGTATTAAATAGGGAGAGAGGAGCCTGCCCGCCAGGTATTACATAGGGAGAGAGGAGCCTGCCCGCCAGGTATTACATAGGGAGAGAGGAGCCTGCCCCCCCAGGTATTACAATAGGAGAGAGGAGCCTGCCCGCCAGGTATTACATAGGGAGAGAGGAGCCTGCCCCCAGGTATTACATAGGGAGAGAGGAGCCTGCCCGCCAGGTATTACATAGGGAGAGAGGAGCCTGCCCGCCAGGTATACATAGGGAGAGAGGAGCCTGCCCCCCAGGTATTTCATATGGAGAGAGGAGCCTGCCCGCCAGGTATTTACATAGGGAGAGAGGGAGCGCTGCCCGCCAGGGATTACATGGGAGAGAGGAGCCTGCCCCCAGTATTACATAGGGAGAGAGGGAGCCTGCCCGCCAGGCCTTACATAGGGCGAGAGGAGCCTGTCCGCCAGGTATTACATAGGTGAGAGGAGCCTGCCTGCCCGGTATTACATAGGGAGAGAGGACCTGCCCGCCAGGTATTACATAGGGAGAGAGGAGCTGCCCGCCAGGTATTACATAGGGAGAGAGGAGCCTGCCCGCCAGCCGATAGGAGAGAGAGCCTGCCCGCCAGGTATTACATAGGGAGAGAGGAAGCCTGCCCGCCAGGTATTACATAGGAGAAGAGGAGCCTGCCGACCAGGTATACATAGGAAAAGAGGAGCCTGCCCGCCCGAATTACATAGGGAGAGAGGAGCCTGCCCCCCAGGTATTACATAGGGAGAGAGGAGCCTGCCCGGTATAAAAATAGGGAGAGAGGAGCCTGTCGCCAGGTAATTACATAGGGAAGAGGAGCCAGGTCCGCCAGGATTACATAGGGAAAGAGGAGCCTGCCTGCCAGGTATTACATAGGAGAGAGGAGCCTGCCGCCCGGGATTACATAGGGAGAGAGGGAGCCTGCCCGCCAGGATTACATAGGGAGAGAGGAGCCTAGCCCGGTTATTACATAGGGAGAGAGGAGCCTGCCCCCAGGTATTACATAGCGGAGAGAGGAGCCTGCCCGCCAGGTATTACATAGGGAGGAGGAGACCTGCCCGGTATACATAGGGAGAGAGGAGCATGCCCGCCAGGTATTAATATAGGGAGAAGGAAGCCTGCCCGCCAGGTATTACATAGGGAGAGAGGAGCTGCCCGCCAGGTATTACATAGGAAGAGAGGAGCTGCCTGCCCGATATTACATAGGAGAAGAGGAGCCTGCCCCCCAGGTAATTACATAGGGACGATGAGGAGCCTGCCCGGTATTACATAGGGAGAGAGGAGCCTGGCCGCCAGGTATTACCTAGGAAGAGGGAGCCTGCCCGCAGGTATTAAATAGGGAGAGAGGAGCCTGCCCGCCAGGTATTACATAGGGAGAGAGGAGCCTGCCCGCCAGGTATTACATAGGGAGAAGGGGGGGGACGGAGCTGCCCGCCAGGTATTACATAGGGAGAGAGCGCCTGCCCGCCAGGTATTCTATAGGGAGAGAGGAGCCTGCCGCCAGCCTTACATAGGGAGAGAGAAGCCTGCCCGCCAGGCCTTACATAGGGAGACGAGGAGCCTGCCCGCCAGAGGTATTACATAGGAAGATAGAGAGCTGCCCGCCAGGGATTACATAGGGAGAGAGGAGCCTGCCCGCCAGGTATTACATAGGGAGAGAGGAGCCTGCCCGCCAGGCATTACATAGGGAGAGGAGCCTGCCCGCCAGGTCTACATAGGGAGAGAGTAGCCTGCCCGCCAGGTATTACATAGGAGAGAGGCCCTGCCCGCCCGGTATTACATAGGGAGAGAGGAGCCTGCCCGCCAGGATTACATAGGGAGAGAGGAGCCTGCCCGCCAAGGGAGTACATAGGGAGAGAGGAGCCTCCCGCCCCCCCAGGTATTACATAGGAGAGGGCCCCTGCCGCCAGGTATACATAGGAGAGAGGAGCCTGCCCGCCAGGTATTACATAGGGGAAAGAGGAAGCCTGCCCGCCAGGGCTTACATAGGGAGAGAGGAGCCTGCCCGCCAGGTATTCCATAGGGAGGAGAGGAGCCTGCCCGCCAGGTATTACATAGGAGAGAGGAGCCTGCCCGCCAGGTATTACATAGGGAGAGAGGAGCCTGCCCGCAAGGTATTACATAGGAGAGAGGAGCCTGCCCGCCAGGTATTACATGGAGAGAGGAGCCTGCCCGCCAGGGATACATAGGGAGATAGGAGCCTGCCCGCCAGGTATTACATAGGGAGAGGAGCCTGCCCACCAGGTATTAACATAGGGAGAGAGGAGCCTGCCCGCCAGGTATTACATAGGAGAGAGGAGCCTTGCCGCCAGGTATTACATAGAGAGAGAGGAGCCTCCCGCCAGGTATTACATAGGGAGAGAGGAGCCTGCCCGCCAGGTATTACATAGGGAGAAGAGGAGCCTGCCCGCCAGGTATACATAGGGAGAGAGGAGCCGGCCCGCAGGTATTACATAGGGAGAGAGGAGCCTGCCCGCCAGGGCTTACATAGGGAGAGAGGAGCCTGCCCGCCAGGTTATTACTAGAGAGAGAGCCTGACCGCCAGGTATTACATAGGGACAGAGAGGACCTGCCCGCAGGTATTACATAGGGAGAGAGGAGCCTGCCCGCCAGGTATTACATAGGGAGAGAGGAGCCTGCCTGCCAGGGTATTACATAGGGAGAGAGGAGCCTGCCAGCCAGGTATTAAATAGGGAGAGAGGAGCATGCCTGCCAGGTATTACATAGGGAGAGAGGAAGCCTGGCCCGGTATTACATAGGGAGAGAGGAGCCTGCCCGCCAGGTATACATAGGGAGAGAGGAGCTGCCCGCCAGGTATTACATTAGGAAAAGAGAGCCTGCCGCCCGTATTACATAGGGAGAGAGGAGCCTGCCCCCAGGTATACATAGGAGAGAGGAGCCTAGCCGCCAGGTTATAGCATAGGGAGAGAGGAGCCTGCCCGCCAGGTATTACATTAGGGAGAGAGGACCCTGCCCGCCAGGGATTACATAGAGAGAGAGGAGGCCGGCCCGACAGGTTATTACATAGGGAGAGAGGACCCTGCCCGCAGGTATTACATAGGGAGAGAGGAGCCTGCCCGCCATGTATTACATAGGGAGAGAGGAGCCTGCCCGCCAGGTATACATAGGGGAGAGGAGCCATGCCGCCAGGTTCCATAGGGAGAGAGGAGCCTGCCCGCCAGGGCTTACATAGGGAGAGAGGACGAGCCTGACCCGCCAGGGATAAATAGGGGAGAGATGAGCCTGCCCGCCAGGTATTACATAGGGAGAGAGGAGCCTGCCCGCCAGGTATTACATAGGGAAGAGAGGAGCCTGCCCGCCAGGTATTACAATAGGGAGAGAGAGGAGCCTGCCCGCCAGGTATTACATAGGGAGAGAGAGGAAGCCTGCCCGCCAGGCCTCTTACATAGGAGAGAGAGGAGATGCCCGCCCAGGGATTACATAGAGAGGAGAGGAGCCTGCCCGCCCAGGTATTAAATAGGGATGAGGGACCCTGCCCGCCAGGTATTACATAGGGAGAGAGGAGCCTGCCCGCCAGGTATTACTAGGGAGAGAGGAGCCTGCCCGCCATGGTATTACATAGAAGAGAGGGGAGCTGCCCGCCAGGTTTACACAGGGAGAGAGGAGCCTGCCCGCCAGGTATTACATAGGGAGGACGAAGCCTGCCCGCCAGGTATTACATAGGGAGAGAGGAGCCTGCCCGCCAGGTCATTACATAGGGAGAGAGGAGCCTGCCCGCCAGGTATTACATAGGCCGAGAGAGGAGCCTGCCTGCCAGGTATTACATAGGGCAGAGAGGAGCC
>NW_027209866.1:0-4015 GCF_027789765.1 Dendropsophus ebraccatus | reverse complement strand
GGGCTTTTTATCAATAATGACACTTTTTTTTTCTTTTAAACTTATAGTAGAAGCCCCTCCGGTGGACTACTAGTATAAGCACACTGATCTCTCATTGAGATCTATGCTGTATAGTTATACAGCATAGATAAATGAGATAGGCACTCAATTGCTTCCGGCTGCATAAGGTAATCTGATGCAGCTGTTAACTTTGACAGCTGCATCCGATTACTTAATTAGTGGGCACGGCGATCGGACCGTGCGTGCTAATAGTCCCGGGCTACATGCGGCACCCTGGACCGCGGTGGTTCAGAGCGTGGCCGCGCTCTGAACACTCGTAGGCGGCCCTGGACGTGCCTGTACGTCCAGGGTTGTCTAGGGGTTAAAGTGAGCTAAAAAAAACATTCTGTGAACATAGCCTATACCAGTCAGGTATTGCTGAGAAACCCTGTTAACAGCAACTATCGGGACTTGATATTATAGCCCAGTAAAGTCCACAGAAAGCAACTGAACACAAGAACAAGGGAAGACAGTTAGTTAGGTTAGTTGGGAAAAAGATCAGAAGCAACATGAGAAAATATTACTTTACTGAAGAGTAGTAGATGCTTGGAACAAACTTCCAGCAGATGTGGTAGGTAAAGGAACGATAACTGAATTTAAACATGCCTGGGATAAACATAAATCTATCCTAGGATAATAAAAAACAAAATACTAATACGATGACCCAGTGGTCTTTTTCTGCCGACAATCTTCTATGTTGATGTATGTTTTTTGTAGGACAAGCTGTAGTTTTTCATTAGTTCTATTATGGGGCATAGGAACGCTTGATCAAATTTTATACCACTTTTTTTAAGAGATTAAAAAAAAAAAATTTTAATCTTTTATGCATGTTTTTATTTTTTTTTATAGTGTTCAGTGTGTCATAACTGATTGCAGTATAAAATAATTTTATTCAGCGGGTCAATACAATTACAGGGATACCTAATCTATACAGATTTGTTGTTTTTTCTTCCTTTGCATAATATATTTAATTTAAAAATAAAATACAAACTTATTTGTGTACCCATATTATAGCAACCATAACTTTTTTATTTTTTTGGCAGACAATTTGTACTACATGCAAACTTTTGAACATTAAGATAACCAAAATGAGCAATTCTGGCATTTTTTTTCTGGTATTTATCAAACGGGATAAAAATTATTATAGTTTTATGGTATAGATTGTTTACGAATGTCACAATGCACTAAACATTCTCAATTTACATACTGACAAGCCTGTGAGAGCCATCCTGTAGGGTATGTCATGGTGCACTAAGGGCTTAATCTTGCCCTGCCCTGGTTTGATTTGTCTCTGTCTTGTGACAGTGTTGTTTTAACTACATTTTAAAAATATTTATTGAGCATTTGAAATCCTTTTTGACAAAAAAATAAAAACGGACAAACGGACAAAGCGTGTACACAAGAAAGAACAGTAAACAAGGCGGCTATTAGTATGTGCCACTCATTAAAAAGATTCCCTTTGGGTCAGCAGTTTCTCTTAGCCTAGTAGGTAGCGTTATCCAGCAATGTATTTATAAAGTGTGGCATGGCTTTCGGCAAAACTGCGTATCTGGATGACACTTTATGTCACTTTTGAACTTCGCCTTGGCATCTATAAAACTACATTTTCATCATATTGAAAGATCAAGCTCTCTGTTGTGACTCACATGGGTCAACATTTTTGCAAATGACTGGATTTACCACTTGAACCTTAAAACCTTTGTGAATAATTTTTGTGCATTGATGTTTGATAGCCGGGGGCAGAAATGTTAATTTCGAAACAAGGGAAGAAGTGTCAAAGCATAATGAATTTTCTTTATGCATACTAAATATTCCAAGCCTCAGTGCTAGTTCCTGTTGTTCTGCTTCAAGAACTGAGAAATCCATTCACGTGTCATAGATTGTTAACACTGGAAATAAAATTTTATAAGATGTGAATATGTGATTTGTGTTTCTATATTGTATGGTAGAAATGGCATATGATTCTATCATTTGCCATTTCTACCATACAATAATAGAAACACAAATCACATATTCACATCTTATAAAATTTTTATTTCCTAGTGTTAACAATCTATGACACGTGAATGGATTTCTCAGTTCTTGAAGCAGAACAACAGGAACTAGCACTGAGGCTTGGAATATTTAGTATGCATAAAGAAATTCATTATGCTTTGACACTTCTTCCCTTGGTTTCGAAATTAACATTTCTGCCCCCGGCTATCAAACATCAATGCACAAAATTATTCACAAAGGGTTTTAAGGTTCAAGTGGTAAATCCAGTCATTTGCAAAATGTTTGACCCATGTGAGTCACAACAGAGAGCTTGATCTTTCAATATGATGAAAATGTAGTTTTATAGATGCCAAGGCGAAGTTCAAAAGTGACATAAAGTGTCATCCAGATACGCAGTTTTGCCGAAAGCCATGCCACACTTTATAAATACATTGCTGGATAACGCTACCTACTAGGCTAAGAGAACTGCTGACCCAAAGGGAATCTTTTTAATGAGTGGCACATACTAATAGCGCCTTGTTTACTGTTCTTTCTTGTGTACACGCTTTGTCCGTTTGTCCGTTTTTATTTTTTTTTGTCAAAAGGATTTCAAATGCTCAATAAATATTTTTAAAATGTAGTTAAAACAACACTGTCACAAGACAGAGACAAATCAAACCAGGGCAGGGCAAGATTAAGCCCTTAGTGCACCATGACATACCCTACAGGATGGCTCTCACAGGCTTGTCAGTATGTAATTGAGAATGTTTAGTGCATTGTGACATTCGTAACAATCTATACCATAAAACTATAATAATTTTTTATCCCGTTTGATAAATACCAGAAAAAAATGCCAGAATTGCTCATTTTGGTTATCTTAATGTTCAAAAGTTTGCATGTAGTACAAATTGTCTGCCAAAAAATAAAAAGTTATGGTTTGCTATAATATGGGTACACAAATAAGTTTGTATTTTATTTTTAAATTAAATATATTATGCAAAGGAAGAAAAACAACAAATCTGTATAGATTAGGTATCCCTGTAATTGTATTGACCCGCTGAATTAAAATTATTTTTATACTGCAATCAGTTATGACACACTGAACACTATAAAAAAAAATAAAAACATGCATAAAAGATTAAAATTTTTTTTTTTTTTAATCTCTTAAAAAAGTGGTATAAAATTTGATCAAGCGTTCCTATGCCCCATAATAGAACTAATGAAAACTACAGCTTGTCCTACAAAAACATACATCAACATAGAAGATTGTCGGCAGAAAAAGACCACTGGGTCATCGTATTAGTATTTTGTTTTTTATTATCCTAGGATAGATTTATGTTTATCCCAGGCATGTTTAAATTCAGTTATCGTTCCTTTACCTACCACATCTGCTGGAAGTTTGTTCCAAGCATCTACTACTCTTCAGTAAAGTAATATTTTCTCATGTTGCTTCTGATCTTTTTTCCCAACTAACCTAACTAACTGTCTTCCCTTGTTCTTGTGTTCAGTTGCTTTCTGTGGACTTTACTGGGCTATAATATTCAAGTCCCGATAGTTGCTGTAACAGGTTGTCTCAGCAATACCTGACTGGTATAGGCTATGTTCACAGAATGTTTTTTTTAGCTCACTTTAACCCCTAGACAACCCTGGGACGTACAGGCACGTCCAGGGCCGCCTACGAGTGTTCAGAGCTGCTGGCCACGCTCTGAACCACCGCGGTCCAGGGTTGCCGCATGTAGCCCGGGACTATTAGCACGCACGGTCCCGATCGCCGTTGCCCCACTAATTAAGTAATCGGATGCAGCTGTCAAAGTTAACAGCTGCATCAGATTACCTTATGCAGCCGGAAGCAATTGAGTGCCTATCTCATTTATCTATGCTGTATAACTATACAGCATAGATCTCAATGAGAGATCAGTGTGCTTTATACTAGTAGTCCACGGAGGGGCTTCTTACTATAAGTTTAAAAGAAAAAAAAGTGTCATTATTGATAAAAAGCCCT
>NW_027209865.1:0-4023 GCF_027789765.1 Dendropsophus ebraccatus | reverse complement strand
AGGTCAGAGAGGTCAGTGCTGACTTCAGAGGAGATAGCCCCTCGATGTAGCTGTAAATTAACTCTTTGTTGCCTGTTTTGGGTGCCTCATCTCCCTCCACCCCTCCCTCTCCATAGAAGACCATGAAGACGGGGAGAGCTTCAAACTGATTTTTTCATTATAAAAATGCATTTTTTGGCTAATAAACCCAAAAGCAAAGTTTCTTAAAATCGCCTGTACTATTGATTTCAACTTTACATACAGATTATACGGTACCCTTTCAGTCTTCATTCACATGTGTATGAATGGCAGTATTAAAATCTAAGGCTTGATACCGCTCTCACAGAAAATCATGGCGCTTAGACGACTAAAGTATAGTGAATTATGAAATGTTACACAGTAAGATAGAATATAAATGTGTGGCAGGGTTATAATTGACTTGATCTGTGATTCTGTGAACAGTAAATTAAAATAATTTTCAGCATTAAAACTATTGTCAGTCAGATGTTCATAGTACACAGGGCGATCTCTAACAGCACTTTCAATTTTATAGTATGGGTCATTTGCTTTGTAATTCAGATAGACAGCTATGAGTCAAACCCAAGCAAGCTTTCAGATGATGGTCAGACATGCTTTTCTTCTATCCACCATTTCCACAATGTAATTGTAAACCGTGGAGCAGGTGGCTTAAAACCTCTCATTGATGACCAGAGCCCGGAAATGGACTGAGGTCACAACTTAATTGAATCTTTCATCATTGTAGTCTGTATCGTCAGTCATTAGATGAAAGATGATGGTTCTAATCAAATCCCATTTAAAAGCTACATGATGTAATTACTAATGTAATAATAAAATGACATTAAACCAAGGTGCTTTCTCTTGCCTCCTGACATTACAGACAGAATGTTACTTCTTAAATGGACGCTTAAACCGTAAACCAAATGCTACCAGGAAATGCCGGCACAGAGAGACATAGTTGCTGAGGCGGCAAGTAGAGATGATATAATACACGTTCCCAGGTGAGATTGACCCGTAATTTAATCATTGCTAATGCATGCAAGAATAGAAGAACATCTCAAGTCGTCAAATCTTTGATACCACTTATCATGTATTTGAATGATTCAATAAAACCATGATAGAAACGTGCACCTTATCCTTACTGAGAATTGACAATCATATCTAAAAGGCCTATGGAATTTTCAGGACATTATGTCTATAGAAAAATTGTTAGAGAGGATTTAGGCTTGGGAGTTAGTTAACAGATGAAATTTAGGTAGATGTTTGAAAGTAAGAATCCTACTCACCCTCCCACTCACCTCATCCTGGTGTGCAGCCAAAACTGTATCGAAGTGGTTAATGCTACGTTTACACAGAGCGATAATTCGCCCAATCGACCGTTTAACGATTTTGAAGCAACAATTTGGGTTTTATAACGATCAGCGTTTGGACGAATAAAATCGTTAGAAAAAACGTAAGAAAAATTCGTAAGAAAAATCGTTAATGCGATCGTTTTTAGATCGCTTAAGCCCATCTTTTACATAGGGTGAATCTTTGAAAGACTGTTTACACGAAACGATCTACGAATTTTTAGCGAACGATGAACGACGATTTGAGAACATGTTGAAAGATCAAAATGAACGATTTTTCGCTCATCCCTTGATTGTTTGCTGTGTTTACAAAGTACAATTATCGCTCAAATGCGATCGTTATTGTCAAAATTCGAATGATAATCGTTCCGTGTAAACGCAGCATAAAGTGAACTAATAAACATATTGTGAGGATATGGTTACCAGCTGCACAGTATAGTTCTACTGTGCTGCTCCCCGAGGCTATCAGCGTATCTGCGATGTTAGCTTGACATTGGAACATTTTTTTTTTTTCTGCCGCGCGAGGCCAAGAGAGGGCAACTAGTCATCTGGGGGGGTGAACAGCCTGAGACTAGTCACAGTACTCTGTCAGCACACAATGTGGGGATGATTGACAGGCCGAAAGACCACTAACGGGTCTCTTTTCCATCATCATCTCCGCACTGCACATTGACAGGTGGTTATTGGTGCCCTCTCGCGTCCTTGTGGGCAGAATAAACATATTTTTCCCCAATGTAAAGCTACTGGCCGCAGACATGTCTGGTAGCCTTGAGGGGAGTGGTCCCACAGTACATCTATACTGTGCAGCTGGGAACCATATCCGCACAATTTTTCATAAGAACCTTTTATCATGGGAACCATATGCCCAGTCTGCCCCTCTCGCGTCCTCGTGGGGCCGAATAAAACATATTTTTTTCCCCAATGTAAAGGTACTGGCGCAGACATGGCTGGTAGCCTGAGGGGGGTGGTCCCACAGTACATCTATACTGTGCAGCTGGGAACCATATCCTCACAATTATGCCAGTCTAGAGTCATATTTTATCTATGGACAATTCGGTCAAATCTAAAATCCCGGGCAGGCAAAGGGCGGGAGAACATAATAAAGAAGTCATATTTACCTGTCCCTATGTGTCACCGTTTACGGACCCCCGCCATCCTCCTGAAGCTTTGAGTCCAGTGACATCATGTCTGCTCAGCCAGTTAGTGACTGGAATGAGACACCTCTTCAGTCATTGACTGGTGAGTACTTCCCGAGTAGTTTCTCTCCATTCATCAACATGCCCAGTTTGTAGGTTACAATGGCGAAATACAAAGGAGTAGAAGCTACAAATTACAGATTTGGAATTAGCATCCTTTATGCTATGGACGATGAGTTTAGGGTTTCAAGGAGGATGGGCTGAAGGTGACAGGGTTCCTTTAAGTCATTTTTTTCTCACCATGTGCTGTGGGACCAAACAATGCAATTCTATTTTAGTATTTAGCTTAGAATTTCCCATTTGTGTGCAAAACATCATTCAAGCTATTTTGTATTCCACAAAGCTGGGACACACATCATTAACGTTCCTTTATAACTGAAAACATATTAATTGCTGTGTGAGAATTTATATACCTGGATTTAAATTTGCTGAGAATCATAACAACTTACAAACGATGTATTACAGAGAAGAAAATTCTCTCCCATAATCACTTAACTAGGACATGAAGCAGATATATTATTGTTATATGCACCAGAATCTGGTACATTAGGGTAAAACAGAGCTTGTATAATTTGCACCACTTTTATTATGAGACTTTTGAAATTTTTAGACACTTTGGTCATTTTATAGGGGAGTGGCTTATCAAAAGTGGGGTGGTTTTAAAGGAAGTAGGTGTGGTTTATGGTGCAACCTTATGTACCAAATAATTCCAGTAAGGGTACAAACACACTGCACGAATCCTCAGCGAGACCCGCTGTGAATCCCTGTCCTGTGCACTCAATGGCAGACAACTCATCAGGATGTACATCCGCTGAGAGTTTGTCAGCAGCCCGCCCCGTTAACCCCCGGAGCATATACTTCACCTCCTTCCCGCTCCAGCTTACCTTCGAGGCTCCTGGTGTCTTGATTTCCCACTAGCCAATCAGTGCACTGCGGCGGGGCAGCCACACCGATTGGCCGAGCGGACCTGCCGGGAAAGCCCGAAACAGCCGGAGAAGGACCAGGTACTGTATACGCTCCAGCGGCCGGGGGGGTTAACGGGCCCATCCTGCTGCAAGTTTTGTTGCTCATTTGTGTACAGGGCAAAGATCCGCAGCGCGTCTCAACGTTATTGCGGAGAAGCGTTCCTTTGGTTGTTGCTCTTGGCTGCTGTTGCTCTTGGCTGCAGCAGCTGAGAGCAATAGAACACTGATCTCATTGATCTATGCAATATAGCTATACTGCATAGATATCAATGAGAGATCAGTGTAGTGTTATACTAGACGTTGCCCAGGCGGGCTTCTAATATGTGTGTAAAAAAAAAAGAAAAGTGTTAAATGACCGACATCTGTTATATGCAACAGAGACCCGATATGAATGGAGAACGCTTTCCACTCCACTTCATATAAATATTCAGATCAAGTCATATGAAAGGTTAACAAGGGTTTTGCAAAACGTTCTAAACTTCTAACTTCAATCATAATTTAGAGACAGATATTTCT
>NW_027209864.1:0-4127 GCF_027789765.1 Dendropsophus ebraccatus | reverse complement strand
AAGGCTCAAAACGGATATTAGATTTAGATTCCAAAATAGCTGTCACCACCTATGGAACATAGAGGAGCTGGCAACATTACACGCACCCCAGACTGACGTGCAGGAGTCAGTACCCAAAGGAACCACACTAGTAGCACCAGTTCCACAGGAACTATCACATTGGACAACACCCAAAAGGTATGGAGCGCTGGTAGCCGCTCCTTAAATCACTCCTGAACAGGCACCCTCCCAATAAGGGAGAACAACGAACAGCCCCAGTGAAGGACAGGTTTTTTAGGCCCAGCACTCCAGAGCCCCAACCCAAACTAATACCACAAATGTTCACCCCCACCAATGGTATAAAATAAAAAAATGCAAGAGAGGAAAAAGGAGGGGGTGTCAGCTACAAAAAAGAAAGAATTGAAAAAATAGAGATACTTCAGAAGTACACTCAAAGCTCCCACTTCCCAAGTGAATTAGTCAAAATATTCAACTTATTTCCCCCACCGCTAACTGTGAATGAGATTCAACTACTTCAAAAAGGACTATCCTTTTCACCAGAGAATCGTGCAGATGATTTTGAACTATATCTGGATCTGCACCAGTATATAAGAAAATTAACGTTAAAAAGGCATTTTGCAATAAAACCGTACGGTGCCAGAACAATGATGTACAAGAAACAACTGGATGACAACTCATCCAGGACTATTGGGGTCACCCCAAGTTAGACTGAAATCCAGGTTTTATCCCTTGGAGAGAGTCAAGGACATCTCATCAAGTCCTTTTATGACGTGGTATGTGAGGATTTTAAACTATTGTCTGGAAATCACATGGTTTGGTTCCAAAAATGAAGGGAGGCTAACAAACAAGAGTTCATAGCTCGAACCAAACTGAAAGATAATGGGAAATATAGTCATCAGACCAGCTGACAAGGGGGAGGAGTGGTCATTCAAGATTATGGTGATTACCATCTAGAAGCCTTGAGGAATTTAAGTGATGTGAATTATTACCGTGTGGTCATTGATGATCCCTTTCCCATCATTAACAGACACTATCAGGATTTGATCAATAAAGCTAATGAAGAGGGCATTATCACAAAAGAAGAAGGAGGTTCCTTAATATAACCAATCCATCCATACCCTACTATTTACCACCTTCCAAAAATAAATAAGGCCACATCATCCTCCGGGAAGACCAATAATCTCAGGAGTGAGAGCCTGACAAGTAACCTGTCAAATATCTAGATCTGATCCTTCATCATATGTTAGGGACCTGGAGAGCTTTCTAATGAATTCCGATGACTTAATATCCATCCTAAGAGAAATAACATGGGAATCAGGGATGTCATTTGTCACCATGGACGTCTCGGCCCTATACACCAAATATTCATCATGACATTGGTATCCAATGTGTCAGGGATTCTTGGTCCAAGATGAACACATTCCAGTGGGACAACAGAGTTTCTCATTGAAGCCCTAGGATTTATATTGAAGAATAATTTTTCATGTACGACGGTGCCACCTACCACCAAACCCGTGGGACAGCCATGGGGACGGCGGGTGCGCCGTCGTATGCTAATCTCTCTATGGGGGTCTTTGAAAACACACACAATCAGGTCCTGCCCTCTGTTTAAAGATCATGTCCTTATTTACAAACGTTATATAGACGATCTTTTTTCCTGTGGAAAGGTGACGCAAATACCATCAGTGAATTTGTACAGTACATCAATGAGAATACATGGGGGATTAATAACTCCCAACCATTCTGAAGTCCAGATTGAATTTTTGGACCTTTTAATTAGTCACAAAGGAAGTGAAATCATTACAGAAACCTTCTTCAAGGAGGTTGACTCTAACAGTATTTATCCTTCAAGAGTGGCCATTTGAAAAAATGGAAGACCAATGTCCCCTATAGTCAATACAAAAGAATTAGAAAGAACTGTACAGAAGGACACTACTTTCCAAGAAACAAGCAGCGATCTTGAAAAGACGTTTCAAAGCAAAGGGATATCCCAAACAATTGCTACATAATGCCTACCAGAGAACATGTCAACTGACACAGGGGTCATGTCTAACTAGCAACACTAAAGATCTTGTACAACAAGAGCCCAACAGGATTAATTTCATCACCGGTATAGCAGATCACACAAAGACATACAAAAAGTATTGCAGAACACTGGCACCTGTTGAAACTAGACCCCTTTTTAGGCCCCTTACTTCCTAAAAAAACCGTTGGTAACATACAGGAGAGCACCCACTTTAAAGAACCTAATAGCTCCCAGTTGCCTACGCAGACACAGGAAGGGTACAACAATAATAAATCATGTGTAGGAGTGGCGAATGCAACCATCCGAGATGTATGTGTTGTACTTCCATCAGGACGGTTTTAACCCCATCACAAGCAGGGCAACAGGGCAGAACTATACCCATCAAGCAAAGCTTAAATTGTAAATCTTGCTATGTAATATACGTGTTGGAGTGGCGTGTGGACTCCAATACGTGGGTCGGACCAACAACCTTTGCATGTCGTCTCAATGGACATAGAATCAATGTAAAAAAGGGTTTTTTAAAACATGGGGTCTCTAGGCATTTCTAGAAATGCATTGATTCTGACCCAAAGGTTTGACCGTTCCTATTGATCAGATTAATTCCGGCCAGTAACCGGTTTGACAGTGGTCAAACGAGAATGTACTGGATCTACCGTTTGCAAACACTACAGCCCTTAGGGGTGAATGAAGTAACAGAACTAATTGTCGAATCAACTGGTTCAACCATGCGATCCAATCGAGTAAAAGGAACTACAGTAGAAACAGAATGGTCCCAGATCCCTATTAAGAATGTCAGGGGAGGGGTTCGACATCACTTCCAATGTATTTTGTTCATATTGAGACCTATGGGACTACACTACTGTATTGATTTTGGCTTTTGTGCACACCAGACGCATTTATTTGGTCGCCATATCAAAGATGATAGTCACTCTTTACTGCTGAGGGTTGTAGGAAGTGGTTTTTTTTTTTTTTTTTGTTTTTTTGTGCAGTAGTGTATATGAGTACATGAAGTTTACCATAAATTAATGTTGGCCTGTATGCAAGATAGGTTATACAGCTGTATTCCTAGTTTTAATTGGAAGTAATATGGTCACTATTGGCCAGCGGCAATTGTCTGTATGTTATTAGACCTAGATTTACACCGAGTGATCACAATAATGGAAAAACTTTGGATGGATGGAGATTTGAACCCGGAGTACAGCACTATGTTTATTTGTTCTGTGAAGGTGAGCACAGACTCTGAGGTCTGTAAAGTGAAGATCAAATATACTTATACCTATGGGTAGTGTTCGACGATCACAAATAGTACATATTATAGAGGTATTTGCAAATGCCGTTTATACAATTTTTATATATCTTTTATATTATATTCTATATTATAATGATTTCCAAGTAGCAGATCTTGTATGTTTTAAGTTATACTCAATCACACAATATAATTCATAATCACTCACTGTAGGGTGGATTTACCTTGTACTATGTAGTATCAATATAGATATATGTAAATGAAATTATTATACTCTTATTCTATTTATTAACCTCCCAAGGGGCTTGAACCCATGACTTCAGCTAGGCTCATTGGTCATAGGCCAGACACTTACCACTAGACCATTTAGACATTCTGCCTCTGCAGCTGATATTGGTAATGATCTATGTCCAGCACTATAAAGCCATATGGGATAGAGATAGTGATCTTATAAGTCTGGAAAACAGCAGAGAAGCATTTCCACTAAATGTAAAGAACGCTTTTTATGAGGATGTGTATTTTTATTTTATTTATTCAATCTCCGGTTGAAAGATATGTGTTTTTTAGCCAAATGTTTGTTAGTATCAGTGTAATGTGGATGATGATGTCAGAGGTCACTAGAGAGCAGAAGCACTTCCGGGTCATCCATTACTGTTTTACTATAAAAGATTGTTGTTTGTTACCTGTATTATGCCTGATGAAGAGGGGATTGCACCCTCGAAACGCGTTGCATCAAATCAAAGCTGAATTTGACTTCACCACCAGTGCCAGGATGTTCTCTCATTCAGAGAAGTTACAGGGGAACGTGGCCGGTGTTCCAATAGGGGTGGTTGCGCCAGACAAATCCCACCAAGC
>NW_027209863.1:0-4292 GCF_027789765.1 Dendropsophus ebraccatus | reverse complement strand
AACATGTGACCTCCTGAATAAAGAATTGATTTGAGATTCAATGTCACTTGCTGGTTGGACTAAGAGGGACGTCTGTAAGCAGGAAGGAAGGTTTTAGGTGAAGTTTGGTAGGAAGGACCCCCAAAAGCCCTTTTTTAAAGGCTGAAACTATATAAAACAGACATTACAGCTTTGTGACACGGCAGTGTGGTATACATGTATAAGCTGTTTGTGAGTCGGCGACGTGCTCACTGTCAGCTGGTTGTGAGCGGCAGTTGTGTCTACCTGTGAAGCTGTTGTGAGACGGCAGTGTATACAAAACACTGCATAAGCATGTTTGTGAGACAGGCAGTGTTACACACTGTATAAAGTTGTGAGACAGGCATGTATACCCCACTGTATAAGCAGTTGTGAGACAGGCAGTGTATACACACACTGTTAGCGGCAGTTGTGGACAAGTCAGTGTATACACACATGTATAGCAGTTGTGAGACAGGCGTGTATACACACACTGTATAAGCAGTTGTGAGACAGGCAGTTATACACACACGTATAGAGCAGTTGTGAAGACAGGCAATGTGTTACCACTGTATAAGCAGTTGTGGACAGGCAGTGTATACACACACTGTATAAGCATTTGTGAGACAGGCAGTGTGTATACACTGTATAATCTGTTGTGAGACAGGCAGTGTGTTACACAGTGTGTATACCCCCTGATAGTGTATACGGCTGTATACTGTAATTGTGGGATAATACCTTTTATCTTGCTACCACAAATTTGCGCAGTCTGCATCATTTCCTGAGGTTTCATTGGGCACTTGGTGACCTCTAGTGCAGAATCTTGATTTCCCAGTCCCAAAGATTTTTCTCCCATAAAACTTAATGGATTCGATATTCAATCGATAGTTGAATTTCGGGAGCTATTCGAATCAAATCGAATCGAATATTTCACTATTCACTCGTCTCTATTACCAACTAGAATGAAAGAATCGCTCATCTAAGCAAGATCTTCATCTGATCGTGCTCCTCTCATCAAGCCGCCATCCTTTTCAGAGCTGCTCTGCTCCCTGCCACTCCTCCCAGTTTCCCAGGTTGGCTCCAGCTTTTCCATTACACTCAGGGTGGGTTGCAGGTAGCGGAGCAGCGCTGCAGGCAGGCGGCTACTGCACGGTCCTGCTTATAAGTGCCGCACATAAGTGCGGCATTTATCAGCAACTCCTTTGTTGGCGTAGGTTTTTTTTTAATACTTACTGTAAAAAAACACGTAAAAAAACTACATTACACCACACTACATTGAATAAAGTTTGACACTACACCACTACATACCCCATATACCAATCCCCGTATAAAGATGGCCCCCAGGGTGTTTTCGGCGTCAGAGGGATACGTTATTATTACCTCCGACACCGAAACAGCCAGTGAGGATGAATGGGGGGATCCTTCTTTCCTCCATTCATCCTCATCATCCCGTTCGTGTCATGGTGGTAGCGTAGCGTACGCTGCCCCCCAGACACGTCTTTTCCGCCAGTACCGTCCAATAAGAGATGACGGTATGTGTGAAATTCTACAAACTCTGTGAGAGTACCTCAGGGTACCTTACAGATTTCGGGTACGTGCACACTGCGGAATGGCGAAGGATAACCCTTTGTGCATTCCGCAGCTGGCCCCCGCCGCGGACTGATGCGGGCGCATGTCTCTAACCGTGTCATAGACTCCATCTATGCACGGGCGGAATCCGTCGTCCATCCAAAGAATGAACACGTTGGACGGAGAGCGGATTCCGCCCGTGCATAGAATGGAGTCTATGACACGGGTAGAGACATGCGCCTGCATCAGTCCGCCGGCGGGTGCCAGCTGCGGAATGCACGAAGGGTTATCCTTCGCCATTCCGCAGTGTGCTGTACCCTTAGAGTGTATTAGGAGGGACACCCGAATCCAGCCCCCAGATGCCCCCCCATGCCCCCCCCCCCCATCCTCGGAGTTAGTGGAAGACGTCCGGGAACTGATCTTCCCACTGCTGGATAAAGGTCACCACCTGTACGGGGATAACTTTTATACCAGCACCCCCTCTTCCGGTCCCTCGCTGCCCTGTAGCTTGCGGCACGATCCGAACATATCAGAAGTAGTAATAGCGCCCTAATATTTAGCAGCCATGGAGCGGACCCAGCGCTTCTGGATATGAAGGACCCCGTATCGCACCAGGACAACATTTTCCAGGTGACGTCCCCCACACTGGAGAACAGGAGACCCCAGAAGAAGTGCAGAGTGGTGTAACAGGGGGATCAGGAAGGACACCCATTTTCCAGTGTGACACCTGTCCTGATCGCCCCGGCCTCTGCATACTGGATCGCTCCAAGGCGCACCACACGTCACTTGGGGTTCTACATTATCTAAATTCTGTCCCTTATTCCTATTTCAGGGGTCACGTTGATCCAGGATTATTCTGATCGCCATTATGGAGTCGGGAAGGAATTTTTCCCCTGTGATGAGGCTACTGTCGTCTGCCTCACGAGGGTTTTTTGCCTTCCTCTGGATCAACACAGGTTGAATTTTGATGGACACCTGTCATTTCCAACCTTATAAACTAATAATTGGCCTAATACCCCCAAATAAATTAGAATTGTCCCTTTTCCCCCAGCTAAGTAGGTATGGCCGCCATTCCATTAGAAGCGCCATGATGCAATTACAAAGCCTCTGTGCGGCCAGGACAGTAGAAACCCCCCACAAGTGACCCCATTCTGGAAACTACACCCCATAAGGAATCTAAAGGGGGGCAGCGGGGATATGCCCCCTGGTGACGGCCACATTTGGGACGTGAAAATGAAAAAAATTGTATTTTTTATTTCTCGGCACATGTTCTACGTAAGTGCCCGTCACCAGTGGGGTCCATATGCTCACTGCACCCCTTGTTAGATTCCTTATGGGGTGTAGTTTCCAGAATGGGGTCACTTGTCGGGGTTTCTACTGTCCTGGCAGCACAGGAGCTTTGTAATTGCGACATGGCCTCCATCCTCCATTCCAGCCTCTAAATGGCGCTCTGTCCCTTGGTGACTTGCCCTGTGCCCATATGGCACATTATGCCCACATGTGGGGTATTTTCGTACTCAGGGGACACTACCCTACACGTTTTGTGTTCATTTTCTTTTTTAACCCCTTGTGGAAATGGAAAAAAATCAGGCTAGACCAACATTTAGTGTAATTTTTGTAAAATTTTTACTCTAAATTATTATCTTGTCATGTTTTTTTCATTTTCACAAGGGTTAAAGATAAAAAAACATTAAATGTGTAGAGCATTTCCCCTGAGTACGGAAATACCCCACATGTGGACATAAAGCGCCATGCGGGTGCAGGGTAAGCCTCCGAAGGGAAGGAGCGCCATTTGGTTTTTTGAAGGCTGGATTTGGGTGGAATGGATTTCGAGGGCCATGTTGCATTCAAAAGGCCCCTGTGTTGCCAAGACAGTTGAAACCCCCCACAAGTGACCCCATTATGGAAACTGCACCCCTCAAGGAATGTAACAAGGGGTGGTAGTGAGCATATGGACCCCACTGGTGACGGACACAAATGTGGAACAATGTGGCGTGAAAATGAAATATTACATTTTTTACACTATAATGTTGGTTTAGCCTTGAATATATCATTTTCACAAGGGGTTAAAAGATAAAAAAAAACATTTAATGTGTAGAGCAATTTCCCCCGAGTACGGAAATACCCCACATGTGGACATAAAGCGCATGGCAGGGTGCAAAGCCTCCGAAGGAAGGAGCACCATTTCGTTTTGAAGGCTGGATTTGGATGGAATGGATTTTGAGGGCCCTGTTGCATTCACAAGGCCTCTGTGTTGCCAAGACAGTTGAAACCCCCCACAAGTGACCCCATTATGGAAACTACAACACTACACCCCTCAAGGAATGTAACAAGGGGTGTAGTGAGCATATGGACCCCACTGGTGACGGGCACAAATGTGGAACAATGTGGCGTGAAAATGAAATATTACATTTTTACACTATAATGTTGGTTTAGCCTTGAATTTATCATTTTTCACAAGGGTTTAAAAAGAGAAAAAAAACACAATATGTGTAGAGCAATTCCCCCGAGTCCGTAAATACCCCACATGTGGACATAAAGCGCCATGTGGGCGCAGGGCAAGCCTCCGAAGGAAGGAGCGCCATTGGATTTTGGAGTTGGATTTGGCTAGAATGGATGATGAACGCCATGTCGCATTTACAGAGCCCTCGTGCTGCCAAAACACTGGAAACCCCCCACAAGTGACCCATTCTGGAACTGCACGCCCTCAGGAATCTAACAGGTGG